>NC_042964.1:24909788-25172861 GCF_901001165.1 Salmo trutta | reverse complement strand
AGAGAGAGAGAGAGAGAGAGAGAGAGAGAGGAGAGAGGAGAGAGAGAGAAGAGAGAGGAGAGAGAGAGAGAGAGAGAGGAAGACAGGGAGCGAGAGAGAGAGGAAGACAGGGAGACAGGGAGCGAGAGAGAGAGAGAGAGAGAGAGAGAGAGGCTACACTACACTAACTCCACCTGTGACAGGGGTCACCTCAGAAGTGTGTGTGTGCTCCCTGTTCCCTCATTATTCACACCCCTGTGCACTTTGAAGGAATGGGGAATAGAGGTGCTCTCGGCTATGACAGGTTCAAAGCAGACTGCTATGGTATAGATTACAGCTGAAGACTGGAGATGGCCATCCATACAAACTCATATAAGAGCATGGGCTACCAATGACTAAACCAGGAAACAGCAATGTATGGAATGAGTCTGTTATTACTAGAGAATGAACAATATACAAAATAACAATAAGCATACTATTTACAAAGCCTCACAATAGACACTGATTTGGATCATGGAAAACATATTAAAGAGGAAAGGTAGTGCCGTGGAGAGAAAAGGGGGGAGGGAGGGAGCTAAAGAGTAAGAGAGAGGGACAGAGACTGAGAGAGAGAGAGAGAGAGAACGAGAGAGAAAAGAGGGGGGGGGGGGGCGTAGCTACACTAATCCAATTTCCAGAATTCCAAAGCAAATTCAGTCACCACACAGTGTATGAATTCCAGGTCAGATGACCAATACACACACCCTCCACCAGAGGGCCACATTGAGGGACGTGGGATTTGGGAACGCTGAGAGCGGAATGGGAATTCCAAGGGAACCCAATGGGAGTGACTTCGGAAGAGAGAAAGAGAGGGAACAAGGGTGTGTTCAAAAGTCACATGTGGGCATTTCTATAGGAACAACGTTCTTCATATAATAACCTCCACCAAAAACCATCAAAACACCTACTTTTCAGTATGCATTGAACTTCTATAGCCTGCATGGTGAGCTGAGCTTTCATTTAGGCTGTGTCCCAAACGGCGCCTTATTCCCTACATAGTGCACGACTTTTAACTAGGGCCTGGGTAGGAACTACCCTGAACGTACGTATCTCTTCTTATATTACACACTGACCCTAGTCGCTATATAGTGCACTACATTTGACCAGGGCCCTATAGGGAATAGGGTGCCATTTGGGATGCAACCCAACTCTTCTTATATCACACACGGAGGGGAAAAAAAGCTCTGAGGACACTACATGCAGAAATAAGTCAGTTGGTCCACACGTAGAGGAGAGAACTCTAATGGTCCAGTCGTTCCCACTGAGATGCCCGCCTGCTGCCAAACACATTTAGCTCTTACAGTAAGTAGATATAGGGAGGCCAGACTTGGCTGAAGTCAATTTCTCTCATCTCCCTTCCTCTCCTTCTCTCTTCCCTAGCATCTCTCTCTCTCTCTCTCTCCTTCCATCTCTCTCTCCCCCCCCTCTCTCTCCCTTTCTCCCTCACACTCTTTCTCCTGCACTGTGAATAGACATAGGATTCCACATGCTCACCAAAGACACAGCGCACACGTCAGTCTTCTCTGGCAAGGTGACAAAGCTGTCCCTCTTTTCTTCCGGAGCTTTCTACTTCTACTCTTCCTTCACCACTCCTTGCATCTCCTCCTCTATATTCCCTGTCTGTTCCATTCCCGTCTTCTCTTATCTTTCCTCATCCCCGAGTTATTTCTATCTCCCTCATTAACTCTTTGCGTCTCTCCTCCCTCCCTGTCTTTATTCCCTCCTTTTACCGCTCTCTCTCTCTTCACCTCATCTTATGGGAGTCTCAAAGGGGGCGGTCCGTCCCCTACATAAAGCGCATTCCAGAGGGACAGTGGAACTCTCTCTCCAATCAGAGCACAGGGAAGAGTCCATCATTCCTTCCACCTCTGTTTGAAACGCCGTGACGACAATGACACTCTGGGAAGTGAAAGGCGCTCGGACGTCACGCCTTAACCACAGATCAAGAGTCAGATTGGCCCTAATTAAACATAACCTCAGTACTAAACTTAACCATAAGCTGGCGATTTATTATCCCGTGCCAGTGGTTCGTTGAATAGCTTATTACTGTAGTCTACGGTAGTACTGTAGGGTGAGCTGTCTCTGTTCTGCCTGTAGCTCTGACAGCTAGCCACACCTCGGTATCTCGCCTGAGAAGGCTAGTTCAGTTCACTCTCTCCACTGCAAGGGTGCAGCGCCAGTTGTGTCTGACTTTGTGAGTGCAGTGAGCAATGAGTGTTATCAATATGAATGAAATAGGATATTCATTTCCGTAGGATAGTAAAGTACTGTTATACTTTGATTTCTGATGAGAGAGAGGGGGCAAGAGAGAGAGAGAGAGAGAGAGAGAGAGAGAGAGAGAGAGAGAAAGAGAGGATAGAGAGAGAGAGAATGTCTGCATGTTGATTTTTACTCCCTGAGTGTCACTGTCTCGTTGAAATGCATTTATGCATTGATTGAATTGAAAAAAAAGTTATTTTGTCACTTTTTCCACGTGTAAAATAAACAAAGCTCACTGCATACTCACTGTGAAGAGCATTTGATAATTTATGTTAATGATGATCAAATGACCAATGAATTAATGACTATTAATATTGTTTTTGACTAAATAGAAATACTGATGCATACTACTACCTGATGAATAAATCAATTGTATAAATTAACTTTTAATTTGAGTCCCTTTAATGTCAACTTTGTGTCATGTGAAATAGGTTGTTGTTTAATATCACGTGCATTCATTGAGTACCTGTGACATGGAAGAGTTTTGAGGGTAAAACATTCAGATGTTGTAACCTTGGACATCATCTGTGATGTGATGCGCCCCAATACGCAGTGACAGCGGATAATGTTAACTCTCACTTTTTAACAAGCAATGCAAAACACCCATTCTCTTGACTTGCAATGTTCTTGTCAAAGTTCCATTTAAATGGCACCAAAAAAAATACAAAAGAAACAGGCTACATCATCGCAACTGTGCGCATTGTAACAGTGTCCACTCTATAAGGAGGACACACATTTCTTGCAAGAAAATCTTTTCCACTGACATTAACGGACAAAAAAGTAGGAAAAGACACAGTGCGACATGCTTCTTACATGTCGGCCGGTGCAGAACAGATCTAGAAAAAAATGTATGCCCGCGAGCTACAGCCGGGCTCCCGTGGCCCGCACTCCTTCCCTCAGAACTCTTGAACAACTACAAAACGAACGCGGTCCCTGGAATGGAGCTTGTTCGTAACTGTGCAATAACGCTATAATAACGCACGGACCATCCGTGTAAATATATAATTAGTATAATTATTCATGCACTAAAAGTTGAAAACACATTTTGGTAAAAGTAGGCTAGAACATGAGACTTATTATTAGACCGGGGGGGCAGAAAATGAACACTTGTTATAAAGTATCCCCTCTACTTATACACTTTCGCCAACAAGACGCGGGTGGGTTTGGAGTCCGGCCCGTTTGAAGCAACCTGTCGCTGTTTTAACTGTTTGAATTTGCTCGATTTCATTCGAAATACATCGACAAGTGTGTGAAAGTAAATTGTAGGCTGGCTACTCACCGCTGATTCCGACTCCTGGACCACGATACACAGAGTTACGAGCACCAACCCCACCGCGAGATTTCGCAGACTCTTCAAGTTTTTATTCATTTTTTGTTTTTAAAACAATTCTGCCTCAACTAAACATTGACAAATTCTACCAAAAAAAAAAAAAAAACACATCAGAGAATTGTCATAATGTTCTGCTAACTCGGCGATAGAACAGAATAGTTTTCAGAACGCAGTAGACAGATTGTTGTTTCCAGTCGTGGGACCGTTCCCTTCTGCAAACCCCTGACTGACTCTATCGACTTGCCAACCTGCTACAGCCGGATCTACTTTGGATCAATGCGCATGCCCCTGACACTTGCTTCAACAGGTCTTGTGTGCGATATAGTATGCAATATCCCAGAACTTTTAAACAAACCAAACAAAAAAACAAAGATTGTTTTTTTTGTATGCTAAGATATACAACTAATAAGTAGTTATATTTCGGTGTAGGCCTTTTTTCTTTTTTTACGGTGGCAAACATACACTCACCAGTGTAGGGCAATTTTTCGTTGCCTCAGGCTACAATAATCTGTTTTTACCTAGGCTCAAATATTTATTTGACATTTTAAAATGTCATCCTAACATGTTGCATGTCATTACCATACTGGTTTAGGGGAATACTTGGGGCCTTTTTTGAAAGATCAGGGAACATAGGGGATTATGTCGACAATTCCAAAAAGATCACCCTTTCTTGACGAGTGATAAGTTATTCATTCATTTTTTCTCCTCTTTTGCAGTTGAATAGTGCAGTTTGAACATCTTTAGGCCTACAAAAGCAACCGAACCCAAGATATAAACTCAAGGTATCACACGTGTTTTCAGCATCCACCGTTCAACATCCATAGCCTGTCACACGAAAATGTATATTCGATCTCCTGTTTAATCGAATTGAAACATCAAAAGAACATCTCATTTGCTTGTAATCACTTTGTTCGAGTAGCGAACGTGTGAGCTAATGGTGCTTTCTAACGTGTGCGTTAAAGTGGTAACCAGCGGGTAAAGGTAGGCTATGGAATATGAGTGGCATGGCTAAGCCCCACCTCTCTTCTCTGCTCTCATGCACTGCGAAGTAGCTGCGGTGCGTGAAACAAGTCCGGCAGGGGACGAACGTTTTCACAACTTGAGCTTTGGTGAGTTTTAACTTTCCTTATTATTTATAGCGCAAACCGACGGAATGACCTAACTATTTGAACTAGTGCTAACGAAAATAACCGTTTGGTGCGTGATTCTTTCCCCTTTTTTTGAAATTGCACTGCTTTTAGCTCTCTCTCTCTCTTCTTGCTTCTCGTATTTCCCGAAACAGAGACGCTTTTTTTGGATTCTTCAATGAGCTCGTCTAGGCACTTGTAGCGGCGGCTAGGAGGGAAGACGGGACTGGGGGAGCGCTACAGGAAAACTACCTGAGTTTTCTCTTCCAGTCCGATTCAAAATGAAATTCTGGTGCGTTTATTTTAGCTACAAATTATATGTTGCCATAGTGGTATAGTTTGACATTGCTTATCAGCTGTTCTGTGTAGCCAACTATATAGAGCGAATACTTTCTTACAAAGTTATTAGGCCTGCGAATTGGATTATTTGAAAAGCCAGACGAATATATAATTGTTTATTTATTTTATAGGATTTGTGTACTCGCTGTCAGCTGGGCTGTAGAAGCGACACTCGGGGTAAGTGCGATGTGTTTCCTCAACTTCTAGTGCCTCTCGAATCAAGTGTGCGCATGTATAATAATCTTCAAACCAATTATGCGGCTACAGCCTTGACGTTTTTCTTCTTCTTCTATAGCTGCATTGCAAGCCTGAGATGTAGAATTTAGGGCAACATTGTGGCAAACAATAGCATGCATGACCAGGCTCGGTGTAGACTAACGGACATGCATAGCTCTATTGCGCGGAGTGGGGTGCTCTCTCACTACATACATTCTGTATCCTTGGGCTATATGTAGGCTATTTCAAATGCTTGTATCAGGCGCTTGCATCTTGTACATGTATTTAAAAATATATATAGACATGTGAAGAAAGTTTTTTGTTATTATTATTGTAAATAATTCACAACATATTCACGCACAGTGTAGTTTTGTCGCTCACTGCAGTTTTGTCTATGACATTGCACAGTGTGCCTGGTTTATGCTGGATTCATTGGGTAATGCCTTCTCAGAGAATCACCCATCCTCTTTTGGGGGGAATTTAAATATTTGTCTTGTGTTTATTGGACACTGTCTGTATACTTTTGAACGCTGATTTACAAGAGACCACCAGTCACATTCCTGACTGACTTTTCATGCATAATTTGAGTTTTACACATTTGGAAGTAGTCATTATTTCAACATCACACAGTGACAGTAGAGATGGAATTGTTACTATTATTATAGTTCTCATTTTAAAATAATTTACAAAGTTTAAACGTAAGTATTTATCCCCATGAATGAGTTACAACAATAGTATTTATTGAATCATTTTTTATGCTGTCTGTACAGGCAGAATTGGGACGGAATATATCACTGCATATTTGGTAGGCCCGCTCAAATTCGTGAAAGATCCAAACCCCGCCTCTTATGAATATTCAAAACCTCATTAAGACTACCCGTGACTCCAGCCACACCTGAGACCAATTCCTTCACTGTACGGTGTAGGCCTACATGTCATTGTAATAATTGTGCTCAAGAACATTCCGATGTGAAGTTCGTACTTACTGCATACTTTCAACAATAGTATGTAGCCATCAGTATTGCCATATTCCCTTGATTTTTGTGCTGCCAAATTTGTATGGTAATGTTATCAGGGTTTAATGATGATTATAGCGGATATAATGATTGTAGGCTCGTTTTAAAGTCATAGTTTACACGTTCTTAGAAATTCATTCATCTGATTTACTGGTCGTTCATCAACACATACAAAATTTACAAGCAACTTTCTATGAAAGTTTGATTACAAAATGAACTCTTGATGCCCTAGTCTTTGTACTAAGACTGAGACACACACATTCCAAGAAACCATTGTAGCTAAGGGAGAATTGACCTCATGAGTTAAAGCCTAGGTGATGGTTGCTCTGTGAACTAACCAAGTCTACCGGTCCCAAGCAGACTTCCTCTTCATGCAAGAGTATTTAGCCGAACTACACCCTGCATGATCGAAACGGTGTATTCTAAAGAAAAAAACATGTTGTTTGCGAGATACTTGCAGGCTGTGTACAGATCATATCGCTTAAGAGGCTGAAAGGCTTAATACATGGATTGTGTGTGTGTCTGTGTGTGTGTGTGTGTGTGTGTGTGTGTGTGCTTGTGTGCGTGTGCGTGTGTGTGTGTGTCACTACAAGCAGCTGAAAGGGTAGATACATTAGCAAGAAAAAGTATGTGAACCCGTTGGAATTACGTAGATTTCTGCATAAATTGGTTATACAATTTGAACTGATCTTCATCTAAGTCACAACAATAGACAAACACAGTGTGCTTAAACTAACAACACACAAAGTATTGTATTTTTCTTGTCTATATTGAATACATCATTTAAACATTCACAGTGTAGGTTGGAAAAGGTATGTGAACCCCTAGGCTAATGACTTCTCCAAAAGCTAATTGGAGTCAGGAGTCAGCTAACCTGGAGTCCAATTAATGAGATGAGATTGGAGATGATGGTTAGAGCTGCCCTGCCCTATAAAAAAAACTCTCTTGCTATTCACAAGAAGCATTGCCTGATGTGAACCATGCCTTGAACAAAAGAGATCTCAGAAGACCTATGATCAAGCATTGTTGACTCACATGAAGCTGGAAAGGGTTACAAAAGTATCTCTAAAAGCCTTGATGTTCATCAGTACACGGTAAGACAAATTATCTATAAATGGAGAAAGTTCAGCACTGTTGCTACTCTCCCTAGGAGTAGCCGTGCTGCAAAGATGACTGCAAGAGCACAGCGCAGAATGCTCAATGAGGTTAAGAATCCTAGAGTGTCAGCTAAAGACTTACAGAAACCTCTGGAACATGCTAACATCTCTGTTGACGAGTCTGCGATACGATAAACATTAAACAAGAATGATTTCATGTGAGGACACCACGGAAGAAGACACTGCTGTCTAAAAAAAACATTGCTGCACGTCTGAGGTTCGTTAAAGAGCACCTGGATGTTCCACAGTGAGCGCTACTGGCAAAATATTCTGTGGACAGATGAAACTAAAGTTTAGTTGTTTGGAAGGAACACACAACACTATGTGTGGAGAAAAAAAGGCACAGCACACCAACATCAAAGCCTCATCCCAACTGTAAAGTATGGTGGAGGGAGCATCATGGTTTGGGGTCTCAGAGCCTGGAGAGCTTGCTACGATCGACGGAAAAATGAATTCCCAAGGTTATCAAGACATTTTGCAGGAGAATGTAAGGCTATCTGGCTGCCAATTGAAGCTCAACAGAAGTTGGTTGATGCAACAGGACAACAACCCAAAACACAGAAGTAAATCTACAACAGAATGGCTTCAACAGAAGAAAATACGCCTTTTGGAGTGGCCCAGTCAGAGTCCTGACCTCAACCCGATTGAGATGCTGTGGCATGACCTCAAGAGAGCAGTTCACACCAGACATCCCAAGAATATTTGTAACGATCGTCGCCTGGTGACGAGGAAGCGGACCAAAACGCAGCTGGGAGCGAACACATGTTTATTGAACACACTGGAATTAAACATGTACACAAAATCAAGAAAACTGTCGATACGTTACGTGCTCAAAACAAAGAGACAACAACCCACAAACATCGTGGGGGGAAAAGGAACTTAAATATGATTCCCCAATCAGAGTCAACTAGCGACAGCTGTCTCTGATTGGGAATCAACAGAACCCAACATAGAATTACGCCCCAAAGCAAGGCTATACCAAAAACATAGAAAATAAACTATAGAAATGCCACACCCTGACCAAAATAGAAGAGTTCACCTGGTCAGGGCGTGACAATATTGCTGAACTGAAACAGTTTTGGAAAGAGGAATGTTCCAAAATTCCTCCTGACCGTTGTGCAGGTCTGATCGGCAACTACAGAAAATGTTTGGTTGAGGTTATTGCTGCCAAACCAGTTATTAAATCTAAGGGTTCACATACTTTTCCCACCCTGCACTGTGAATGTTTACACGGTGTGTTCAAGAAAGACCTGAAAACGTATACTTGTTTGTGTGTTATTAGTTTAATTAGTGTTTGTCTATTGTTGTGACTTAGATGAAGATCAGATAAAATGTTATGACCAATCTATGCAGAAATCCAGGTAATTCCAATGGGTTCACATACTTTTTCTTGCCACTGTACATAAGTATTGTTTTTCTGTCTTTGGGCTTTTGCCCAGTCCGTCTGGTCATGGTGGTTCCACTTGAGAATTATTATTATTGTGGTTAGTTAATGATGATGAATTATTTAAAAGGTCCCTCCCTATATCCCTTATTTTCAACTGAGTCATCTTAGTTAAAGTTAGGGTTAAGTTCAGGCATTAACTCCAAAATCTTTAGGTTAGGCATTAACTCAGAATGATTGAGGTCATGTTTAAGGCTTGGGTTAGGCTTTAGAACTTGCAACATCTAGAATCAGAGGCAGATGCTTATGCCCATCCGCCATCCCCTTCCACAACGACCTAGTAAAACTGAAACTACTTGAAGGTAACAATGCTCACTCTTGACCCTAGCGGCCAGTTCCCACGTCATCTCCCGACGTCCTCAGACATGGACGGACGTTGAATACTGACTTGTATCACGGGTGACCTGGCTGTTGTATCACCACCCTCAATGGTGGTCAGGTTATCAAGCGTAAGTCAATCCATTAGTCCAACCTCCTACTTCTTTGTTGTCCTGGAGAGTGTGGCCTGAGTGAGTGATGGATGACTTCATTGGGTGGTCCTCTAAATAGTGGGACAGTGGGCATCTCCATGGTAACAGTTTTGTGGTAGGTATGGTCTGGAAGAGGTCCAGAGATCCTGTGTGTGTGTGTGTGTGTGTGTGTGTGTGTGTGGTTAGAGGAGTTTATGTGGTTAACCAGACTAGCCAGAGATAGCAAAGGGGTTACACGTTCAACAACTCTACTGTATCTCAGAGAGAGGTGGCTCGTGTAAGGAGTCTCTCTCTCTCTCTCTCTGTCTCTCGTGCTCTCTCTCTTGCACTCTCTCTCTTTATTTCTCTCCTCTTCTTTCCCCCCCTCTCTCTCATCCCTCTCCCCTATCCGTCCGTCTCTCTCCCTGCTACTGCAGACAGATAACATGTCTTTATCACACCCCTATCCACAGGGTTTGGAGATACCAGACCAACACTGACACACTCACACAGTGTCTTCACAGTCACACACTTCTGTTCAAACAAGCCAAATCAGACTTTGATCAGCCTAAATTCATTTTGAGTGGAAGTTTGGATTCGCCCCTAAATTAACAGTTTGATAGATGGGTACAAAATTCTTCAGTCTGAAAACAGAACATCACGTCAGTCTATGAACACTCCACGGAGGAAGTGCTGGACTGATGTCTGACACAGCTGATGGCAAACTGTTTTTCACACACACGTGAAGAAAGGAGAGGAGCGGTGGAGGAGGGTGAGATTAAGCCTAGGTTTACATGACAGGAGGAACAGGGAAAAAAGAAGAAAAAAACTGCAGAAAGTGGCATCTAGGGAGTTTGAGTGAAAACGAGAGTTCATCCCTGCACTGCTCAGAATGTCATAGAAAGATATTTAGTAGTGAGAGTTTTCTAAAGGAGACAAATAGAATGGGGAGTTTGTCAGATAGCGTCAGTCTGGCTATCTTCCCAGTTCTCTTCAAATAGATAGGAGATATCTCAGACACGTCATGGCCACATCAACAATGATAGGTGAGCCAAATATTGATATGCTCTATCTGTAGATAGATTGTCACTTTTACTTCTTGGGTCCTTACTGAACATGTGGCACTTACAACCTATAGTATGACATTTGGTTATGAATGACTCATGAAGCATCTATGAAGGTCTTAAGAAGGGTTTATAAAGGCTTCATAAAACCTTCAATTGTAATTCCTTTGAATTGGGAGTTTATATTTCTATTGATCTGTTTACACGTCCATCCGTCATGTTGTTAGGCATTGTTGTTAGGAATTAAATTACTCAGATGATATGAGGGAAGTTGTTGAGAGTTTGTCTCCGGGGAATAGTTCCAACAGGCAGATGTGTATATTCTGTGTCTTGTTAAAGACACAGGGAGTCACGGAGTGTGTTTGTGGGTGTGCATGTGCATGTCCAGCCCTCTTCTACTCTTCATCTGAATGTTTACGTTGACACTTTTGTCCTCTATCTCATCCCCCCCTCCTCCTTTCTTTCATCCCTCCCTCTTATCCCTCCCTCCCTCGCTCTTGGGTGGAATTCGCTGCCTGGCAGAACATGTCGGGATCTCTTCCTCTCCGCAGGTGTCACCTCTACACTTACAAAAAAGAAGTGCTGTCTAGAACCTTAAAGGGTTCTTCGGCTGACCCCAATAGGAGAACCCTTTGAAGAACCCTTTCTGGTTGCAGGTAGAACCCTTTTGTTTCCAGGTTGAACCCTTTTGGTTCTATGTAGAACCCTTTTGGGTTCCATGTAGAACCCTTTCAGAGGCCGAATAACTATTTTGGAACACTTTTTTCTACGAGTGTAGAACATTCCTCCACTAAGTGAGACAACTGATCACTTTTGATTTGTGGTTCCTACCCCTACCCCTACCCCCACACTCTCCTCACCCTCTCCTCCTCCCTGTGTGGATATGCATGGCCCAAGGGGGTGGAATGCAATAGAAGGCTGTAGGTGCCCAATGGCGTGTGTGTGTGTGTGTGTGTGTGTGTGTGTGTGTGTGTGTGTGTGTGTGTGTGTGTGTGTGTATATATTTCAGTGAAGGGTAAAAAGTGCCAGAGGTAACACTTACAGACCTAAGTATAAATGACCTTTTGATGGTTGAGATAGTCACAGGTTTTATTGAGGGTTAATATATGCTCCTTGGGGTTAAACAAAATAGGAGACATTTATGTGCTCGGAACAGCTATTTAGGAAAGTTCAGTTCTTAGCGGTGACTTCCTAAAAACATGAATATCTGAATGTTCAAAGTGGTAAAAAAAAAACGGTTTAAAAAAATATGGGTTGCAGGGTTAAGTGAAAATAATAAAGAAGGAAAATATATTTAAAAAAAAATAAATATATATATATATATATATATATATATATACAAAAAAATTTGAAAACCAAATCTGTTTTGAAATGGAAAAGCCAAAGCGTAGGCAGTAGGCAGTATCCTGTGGACCCTTGTGTGTGTGTGTGTGTGTGTGTGTGTGTGTGTGTGTGTGTGTGTGTGTGTGTGTGTGTGTGTGTGTGTGTGTGATCCGGTGTTTATGTTACCTGATGAAATTGCTGCACAATATGATCTTGTTTTCATCTGATGCACATTCAGATGTCATAAATCAGCACTGCAGAGCTCTCCCTGTCCTATGCCGTGCCTTGATTGTATTACTGTTGATGATATCTGGAAATGTGCATGTACACCCTGGCCCATCTACTGTTGCTAGCCCCAATTCTGACTTGTGCTCTGATATCTGCTTCACTGATTTCTGCTCTCGTAAAAGCCTGGGTTTTCTGCACATTAACACTAGAAGCTTATTACCTAAAATGGATAAATTGAACGTGTGGGTTCACAGCTCCAATCCAGATGTGTTGGTCATTACTGAGACGTGGTTAAGAAAGAGTGTTTTGAATACTGATGTTAACCTTTCTGGTTATAACCTTTTTCGCCAAGACAGATCTTCCAAATGTGGGGGAGTGGCAATCTTTACCAAGGAACACCAAGTCTATCCCTAAACAATTTGATTTGCTGGTTTTAAGCATTAAACTTTCAAATAGTTCTTTGTTGACTGTTGCTGGGTGCTATCGTCCTCAGCACCAGCCTGTACCCTACCTGCCCTAAGCTCTCTCCTGGCTCCTTACACTACGTCTGAATTTTTCCTGCTAGGTGACCTAAACCAGGACATACTTAAACCACCTGACCAAGTCCTAAAGCAATGGGACTCCATAAATCTTTCTCAGATTATTACCAATCCCACAAGGTATGACTCCAAACACCCAGAAATGGCTACTCTCCTTGACGTTTTCCTCACAAATAATCCTGATAGGTATCAGTCTGGTGTTTTCTGTAATGACCTTAGTGATCACTGTTTTACAGCCTGTGTTCGTAATGGCTGCTCAGTGAAACGACCTGTCCTGATTTGTTATAGATGCTTGCTAAAACACTTTAATGAGAAAGCCTTCCTTCATGAACTGGCTTCTATAATATGGTATAGAATACTCAGACTGACTGGCTCTCATTCAGGCAAATGAGAAATAAGTGCACTCAGGCTATCAAAGTTTGTTACTTTAAGGAGCAGTTCTCTCTCTGTGGGTCTAACCCCTAGAAGTTCTGTAAAATGGTTAAAGACCTGGGGAATAAACCTTCCTCCTCACAGCTGCCCATGTCCCTTAATGTTGATGATGTGGTTGTTACTGACAAGAAGCACATGGCTGAGCTCTTTAATCACCACTTCATCAAGTCAGGATTCCAATTTGACTCAGCCATGCCTCCTTGCCCGTCCAACATTTCCTCATCTCCGCTGTCTCAGCCACAGTCACCATCACCATGGGAGTACCCCAAGGCTCAATCCTAGGCCTCACGCTCTTCTCAATTTACATCAACAACATAGCTCAGGCAGTAGGAAACTCTCTCATCCATTTAAATGCAGATGATACAGTCTTATACTCAGCTGGCCCCTCCCCTGATTTTGTGTTAAATGCTCTACAACAAAGCTTTCTTAGTGTCCAACAAGCTTTCTCTACCCTTAACCTTGTTCTGAACACTTCCAAAACAAGGGTCATGTGGTTTGGTAAGAAGAATGCCCCTCTCCCCACAGGTGTGATTATTACCTCTGAGGGTTTAGAGCTTGATGTAGTCACCTCATACAAGTACTTGGGAGTATGTTTAGACGGTACACTGCCCTTTTCTCAGCACATATCAAAACTGCCGGCTAAAGTTAAATCTAGACCTAATTTCCTCTATCGTAATCGCTCCTCTTTCACCCAGTTGCCAAACTAACCCTGATTCAGATGACAATCCTACTCATACTAGATTACGGAGACTTAATTTATAGATCGGCAGGTAAGGGTGTTCTCGAGCGACTAGATGTTCTTTACCATTTGTCCATCAGATTTGCCACCAATGCTCCTTATAGGACACATCACTGCACTCTATACTCCTCTGTAAACTGGTCATCTCTGTAAACCCGTCGCAACACCAACTGGTTGATGCTTTTTTATAAAACCCTCTTAGGCCTCACTACCCCTATCTGAGATATCTGCAGCCCTCATCCTACACATACAACACCCGTTCTGCCAGTCACATTCTGTTAAAGGTCCCCAAAGCACACACATCCCTGGGTCGCTCGTCTTTTCAGTTCGCTGCAGCTAGCGACTGGAACGAGCTGTAACAAACACTCAAACTGGACAGTTTTATCTCAATCTCTTCATTCAAAGACTCAATCATGGACATTCTTACTGACAGTTGTGGCTGCTTTATGTGATGTATTGTTGTCTCTACCTTCTTGCCCTTTGTGTTGTTGTCTGTGCCCAATATTGTTTGTACCATGTTTTGTGCTGCTACCATGTTGTGTTGCTACCATGCCGTGTTGTCATGTGTTGCTGCCTTGCTATGTTGTTGTCTTAGGTCTCTCTTTATGTTGTGTTGTCTCTCTTGTCATGATGTGTGTTTTGTCCTATATTTATATATTTTAAAATTATACAAATTTTAATCCCAGCCCTCGTCCCCGCAGGATGGCCTTTTGGTAGGCCATCATAGAAAATAAGAATTTGTTCTTAACTGACTTGCCTAGTTAAATAAAGGTTAAATAAATAACAATTAAATGAATCTCTCTTGGTCTTGCTGCACTCTCTCAGTCAGGGGAACATACCTTAGGTCTGGAGGATGCAAGAAGCAAAGGTTTCTATCTATTCCCTCTCTCCTTCTCTCGCTCTTTCGCTCTCGCTCTCTCTCTCTCTCGCTCTCCCCCTCTCTCGCTCTCCCCCTCTCTCTCGCTCTCCCCCTCTCTCTCTGTTCTGACTTTGTGTTCTCTGTTTTCACTATTTTGTGTGGGTGGATGGAGGTGGGCTACCTAGGGCTGCAGTCCAGCTCCTTTCTCTCTCTCTCTCTCTCTCTCTCTCTCTCTTTCTACTCCTGTACCTCTCATATGACACTCACAGGAGTTCTAAACTGCCCCTTCCTCATATTATTCTCTCTCTCTCTCTCTCTCTCTCTCTCTCTCTCTCTCTCTCTCTGTCTCTCTCTCTCTCTCTCTCTCTCTCTCTCTCTCTCTCTCTCTCTCTCTCCTTCTTCCTCTCCTTGGGTTTCTTTGCAGGTCATATAACCTAAGGCCCTTACAATGAGAGCGTTAGGAGACCTATAAACTATACAGTCAGGGCCATTATTATTTGCCATAAGGCACTCAAGTAATACTGCAAAAAAACATTTTGTCCTTAATACAAAGCGTTATGCTTTGGGCAAATCCAACGCAACGCATCACTGAGTACCGCTCTTCATATTTTCAAGCATGGTGGTAGCTGCATTATGTTATGGGTATGTTTGTCATCGGCAATGACTAGGGATTTTTTTTTAGGATAAAAAGAAACAGAATACAGCTATAAGCAAACAAAAATTCCTAGAGGAAAATCTGGTTCAGTCTGCTTTGCAACTGACACAGGGAGACAAATTCACCTTTCAGCAGGACAATAACCTTAAACACAAGGCCAAATCTACACTGGAGTTGCTTACCAAGACGACGTTGAATGTTCCTGAGTGGCCTAGTCACAGTTTTGACTTAAATCGACTTGAAAATAAATGGCTTGACTTGAAAATGCCTGTCTAGCAATGATCAACACTCAATTTGACAGTGCTTGAAGAATTTTAAAAAGAATAATGGGCAAATATTTTACAATCCAGGTGTGCAAAGCTCTTGGAGACTTACAAAAAAATACTATGCCAAAGTTGTTTCTACAAAGTATTGACTCACGGGTGTGAATACTTATGTAAATGAAATATATCAGTATTTCATTTTCAATAAATTTGCTAACCATTCTAAAAACACTGTCATTATGGGGTATTGTGTGTAGATGGGTGAGCAATTTTTTAAAATCAATTTTGAATTCAGTCTGTAACATAACAAAATGTGGAATTAGTCAAAGGATATGAATACTTTCTGAAGGCACTGTGTTACACATAGATCTAAATGGATCTATACTCCGATTGCCCATCCAATACTCATACCCACTAACTATAGCTAGTCTTATGCTCTGTTCCATTGCACACTCCACTCGCTCTGTCATTAATACATTGTGTACTGGAATATCCACCAGATCTTATATTTACTACTTTGTGTTTGTAATGTTAAGGTGATAACCCTAGTTTGACCTTGCAAAGCTGTCATGAGAAAGGCTACCCTTGCTGTCTTGAATCTTTACTGACTTCTATAAAACAGACAGTGTGTGGGATAGGATGACAAGTCATACCTGCAGAGACCCAGGAATGTGTTGCAATGCCCTCTCTGTGCAGTATAAACACAATGAGGGTTAAGACCATTCAACAAATGTGTGTCGGGGTGGAACGGTGATGACAGTCTTTATTTGTGTTTTTAGCAGTGTTTATCACATCTAAAATCACTTATAGGAGCACATTAGATCTTGGACATCTATATTTTGTTTGTTAGTGCAATGTTTGTATGTTTTCTCCTTTAGAACCTATGAAATAACCATACATCTTCCAGTTGTAGTTCTAGTGGTTGCATGGTGAATGTCCCACACTGGCATCGTTTCAAATATCAAACCTCTCTATAGAACAGTGTAAGCTTGTCCCCTTATTGGTTGAGGTAAATATAAGGTCAGAGTTAAGCGCAACACAAAAGCTGAGGGCTGGCGTGTAATTGGTGGGGGTCGTGGCTTAACATTCCTTCTTCTTAAGGTTTGTTTATCACACTTTGTCTACTTTAGAATAAGGAGAAAAGGGGAAGAGAGGGAAGGGTTATTCTTCTTACTGTCTCCTGTATCTATCTGTGCCCTTGAAGCATCTTTGAAAAGGTGACGTGAGCCTACCAGTTGAGCTAAATGCCTTTTATGCTCGCTTCAAGGCAAGCAACACTGAAGCATGCATGAGAGCACCAGCTGTTCTGGATGACTGTGTGATAACGCTCTCGGTAGCCGATGTGAGCTAGACCTTTAAACAAGTCAACATTCACAAAGCCACGGGCCCAGGCCAGATGGATTACCAGGACGTGTACTTAAAGCATGCACGGACCAACTGGAAAGTGTCTTCACTGACATTTTCAACCTCTCCCTGAGTCTGTAATACCTACATGTTTCAAGCATACCCCCATATTCCATGTACCCAAGGAAGCGAAGGTAACCTGCCTAAATGATTATCGCCCCGTAGCACTCACGTCGTTAGCCATGAAGTGCTTTGAAAGGCTGGTCATGGCTCACATCTACAGCATCCTCCCGGATACCCTAGACCCACTCCAATTCGCATACCGCCCTAACAGATCCACAGATGACGCAATCTCAATTGCACTCCACACTGCCCTTTCCCACCTGGACAAAAGGAACACCTATGTGAGAATGCTGTTCATTGACTACAGCTCAGAGTTCAACACCATAGTACCCACGAAGCTCATCACTAAGCTAAGGACCCTGGGACTAAACACCTCCCGCTGCAACTGGAAACTGGACTTTCTGACGGGCCGCCCCCAGGTGTTAAGGATAGGCAACAACACATCTGCCATGCTGATCCTCAACACTGGGGCCACTCAGGGGCGTGTACTTAGTCCCCTCCTGTACTCCCTGTTCACCCACGACGGTGTGGCCAAACATGACTCCAACACCATCATTAAATTTGCTGACGACACAACAGTGGTAGGCCTTATTACCGATAACAATGAGACAGCCTATAGGGAGGAGGTCAGAGAACTGGCAGTGTGGTGCCAGGACAAAAACCTCTCCCTCAATGTGAGCAAGACAAAGGAGCTGATCGTGGACTACAGGAAAAGGCAGGCCGAACAGTCCCCCATTAACATCAACGGGGCTGTAGTGGAGCAGGTCGAGAATTTCAAGTTCCTTGGTGTCCACATCACCAACGATCTATCATGGTCCAAACACATCAAGAGGGCACAACAAACGTGAAGAGGGCACAACAAACCCCCCCCCCCCCCCCCCCCCCCCCCCAGGAGACTGAAAAGATTTGGCATGGGACCCAGATCCTCAAACGTTCCACAGCTGCACCATCGAGAGCATCCTGACTGGTTGCATCACCGCCTGGTATGGCAACTGCTTGGCATCTGACCATAAGGCGCTACAGAGGGTAGTGCGTATGGCCCAGTGCACCACTGGGGCCAAGCTTCCTGCAATCCAGGACCTACAGTATATAATAGGCGGTGTCAGAGGAAAGCCCATAAAATTGTCGGAGACTCCAGTCACCCAAGTCATAGACTGTTTTCTCCGCTACAGCACGGCAAGCAGTACCGGAGCACCAAGTCTAGGACCAAAAGGCTCCTTAACAGCTTATACCCCCAAGTCATAAGACTGCTGAACAATTTATCAATTATTACATTGACCCCCCCCCCCACTCCATTTGTTTTGTACACTGCTGCTACTCGCTGTTTATTATCGATGCATAGTCACTTCACCCCTACCGGCATGTACAAATGACCTCTAACCTGTACCCCCACACTCTGACTCGGTGCCAGTACCCCCTGTATATAGCCTCGTTATTGTGTTCATTTGTATTATTTTTTACTTTAGTTTATTTGGTAAATATCTTAACTCTTCTTGAACTGCACTGTTGGTTAAGGGCTTGTAAGTAAGCATTTCATGGTAAGGTCTACACTTGTTGTATTCGGCGCATGTGACAAATAAAGTTTGATTTGATTTATTCTTGTGAGTGAGGTGGGACGCCATTTTGGTTTTGGGTGGAAGTGTTGTCTTAGCTTGTCGGACATGCCTAGTCTTTTCTCTCTTAATGCCAGCGACCCTCTGGCCGTTTTCCCCCTTCTCCCTTCTCTCTCTATCTCTCGGCACCACCACCCCTCCCTGCAGAGTTTGTCTCTCTCTCTCTCTTCCTCTCTCTCTTTGTGTTTCAGTAGATAGTTTACGTGGCCACAATAGATCCCCCTATAGGCCTGTTTTTAAGCTAAACCAACAGATCCGTTCCATCTTTGCTTTGATGATCCTTATGATTCCTACAACATCATTACTTCAATAATTTCACCATAATACGATTCATAACAAATATAAAAAGTAAAGTGCCTGTGCAAGGGAAACTAATCTTCTCTTCTTTGCCCTAGGTAGACTAAAGTCAGTTACAATTGGTTTAATGCTGTGACCCTATATCTAAAGTTGGCTATAGAGAGCAAACATTTTAGCCTCATAATAAGAGAGACTGCATTATAATCCTTATGGTAAGACTTCAGAAACGTTAATGTGTGTGTTTATAGCATGTAATAAAGCATTATAACCACATACAGCCTTGTATAAAGCTAGGAGCTAGGAGGATCCAGCCACAACACAACCCATCATTTAGGGGACACCGACACGCTATGGTGCAGCTGATAGACCTGTGTCAATGTTACCAGCCATGTAGAACCCTCCCTCTGTGTGTTCCCTTCTTTTTACCCTGTAATTTAGCTTCCTCCCTCCCTTTTTCCATCCCTCTATTCGTCTCATTTCATCCCTTGTTCCCCAGCTCATGCCAGGCCAGGTAATCCACCCAGCCGGCTACATCATCCCTCCTCTGTTCATCCCTCCTTCCCTCCCTTACCTTCTTCTCTGAGCTATTCTTTCCACTGATGGATAAGGTAATTCACAGGCTGCCTCTCCAATGGCATCCTATTTCCTTTATAGTGCACTACTTTTGACCAGGGCCCATACACGCTTAAGGAAAAAAAGGGTGCCAAAAGGGTTTTTCAGCTGTCCCAATTAGAGGTCGACCGATTATGATTTTTCAACGCCGATACCGATTATTGGAGGGCCAAAAAGGCAGATACCGATTAATCGGCTGATTTAAAAAAAAAAATAATGTATTTATTTATTTGTAATAATGACAATTACAACAATACTGAATGAACACGTTTAGTTTAACTTAATATAAATACATCAATAAAATCAATTTAGCCTCAAATAAATTATTAAACATGTTCAATTTGGTTTAAATAATGCAAAAACAAAGTGTTGGAGAAGAAAGTAAAAGTGCAATTTGTGCCATATAAAAAAGCTAACGTTTAAGTTCCTTGCTCAGAACATGAGAACATATGAAAGCTGGTGGTTCCTTTTAACATGAGTCTTCAATAGTCCCAGGTAAGAAGTTTTAGGTTGTAGTTATTATAGGACTATTTCTCTATATACCATTTGTATTTCATATACTTTTGACTATTGGATGTTCTTATAGGCACTTTAGTATTGCCAGTGTAACAGTATAGCTTCCGTCCCTCTCCTCGCCCCTACTTGGGCTCGAACCAGGAACACATCGACAACAGCTACCCTCGAAGCCGCGGCCCTTGCAGAGCAAGGGGAACAACTACTTCAAGGTCTCAGAGCGAGTGATGTCACCGATTGAAACGCTATTAGCGCGCACCCCGCTAACTAGCTCGGGAGTTGATAGGCTTGAAGTCATAAACAGCTTGAAGCACAGCTGCTGGCAAACGCACGAAAGTGCTGTTTGAATGAATGCTTACGAGACTGCTGCTGCCTACCACCGCTCAGTCCGACTGCTATATCAAATCATATACTTAATTATAACATAATAACACACAGAAATACGAGCCTTAGGTCATTAATATGGTCAGAAACTATCATTTCGAAAATAAAACGTTTATTCTTTCAGTGAAATATGGAACCATTCCGTATTTTATCTAACGGGTGGCATCCATAAGTCTAAATATTCCTGTTACATTGCACAACCTTCAATGTTATGTCATAATTACGTAAAATTCTGGCAAATTAGTTCGCAACGATGTCACGGTTGTCGTCGGTGAATGAGGACCAAAATGCAGCAGGTACGTGTATGCTCATTTTGAGATTTATTAACTTTCCAAAATGAATACAAAATAACAAACCACGAGAATGAACGAACAACCAACAAACAGTCTGGCAAAGCCTAGGGCTGAACACAGAACAATCACCCACAAATCCCAAACACAAACACACCCTACTATATGAGACTCTCAATCAAAGGCAGATAGACAACACCTGCCTTCAACTGAGAGTCCCAACCCCAATTAACCAAACATAGACATACATTCACTAGACTCCCCATAGAAATACCTAAACATAAACCAACACCCGGAATTACTAAAACAAACACCCTTTTAACAAAACACACCACCCTGAACCACATAAAACAAATACCCTCTGTCACGCCCTGACCAAACTACAAAACAATTAACCTTATATACTGGCCAGGACGTGACAAACGAGCCAGACGGCCCAAACTGTTGCATATACCCTGACTCTGCGTGCAAAGAGAAGTGACACAATTTCCCTAGTTTAATATTGCCTGCTAACCTGGATTTCTTTAAACTAAATATGCAGGTTTAATAAAATATACTTTTGTGTATTGATTTTAAGAAAGGCATTGATGTTTATGGTTAGGTACATTCGTGCAACGATTGTGCTTTTTCCGCAAATGCGCTTTTGTTAAATCATCCCCCGTTTGTCGAAGTTGGCTGTCTTTGTTAGGAATAAATAGTCTTCACACAGTTCACAACGAGCCAGGCGTCCCAAACTGCTGCATATACCCTGACTCTGTTGCACAGAACGCAAGAGAAGTAACACAATTTCCCTAGTTAAAAGAAATTCATGTTAGCAGGCAATATTAACTAAATATGCAGGTTTAAAAATATATACTTGTGTATTGATTTTAAGAAAGACGTTGATGTTTATGGTTAGGTACACATTGGTGCAACGACAGTGCTTTTTTCGCGAATTCGCTTGTTAAATCACCCATTTGGCGAAGTAGGCTATGATTAAGTGATAAATTAACAGACACCGCATCGATAATATGCAATGCAGGACAAGCTAGATAAACTAGTAATATCATCAACCATGTGTAGTTAACTAGTGATTATGTTAAATCAAATCAAATCAAATGTATTTATATAGCCCTTCTTACATCAGCTGATATCTCAAAGTGCTGTACAGAAACCCAGCCTAAAACCCCAATCAGGAAGCAATGCAGGTGTAGAAGCACGGTGGCTAGGAAAAACTCCCTAGAAAGGCCAAAACCTAGGAAGAAACCTAGAGAGGAACCAGGCTATGAGGGGTGGCCAGTCCTCTTCTGGCTGTGCCGGGTGGAGATTATAACAGAACATGGCCAAGATGTTCAAATGTTCATAAATGACCAGCATGGTCAAATAATAATAATCACAGTAGTTGTTGAGGGTGCAACAGGTCAGCACCTCAGGAGTAAATGTCAGTTGGCTTTTCATAGCCAATCATTGAGAGTATCTCTACCGCTCCTGCTGTCTCTAGAGAGTTGAAAACAGCAGGTCTGGGACAGGTAGCACGTCCGGTGAACAGGTCAGAGTTCCATAGCCGCAGGCAGAACACTTGAAACTGGAGCAGCAGCACTGCCAGGTGGACTGGGGACAGCAAGGAGTCATCATGCCAGGTAGTCCTGAGGCATGGTCCTAGTGCTCAGGTCCCCCAAGAGAGAGAAAGAGAAAATTAGAGAGAGCATACTTAAATTCACACAGGACACTGGAGAAATACTCCAGATATAACAGACTGACCCTAGCCCCCGACACATAAACTATTGCAGCATAAATACTGGAGGCTGAAACAGGAGGGGTCAGGTGACACTGTGGCCCCATCTGATGATACCCCCGGACAGGGCCAAACAGGCAGGATATAACCCCACCCACTTTGCCAAAGCACAGCCCCCACACTACTAGAGGATATCTTCATCCACCAACTTACCATCCTGAGACATGGCCGAGTATAGCCCACAAAGATCTCCGTCACGGCACAACCCAAGGGGGAGCGCCAACCCAGACAGGAAGACCACGTCAGTGACTCAACCCACTCAAGTGACGCACCCCTCCTAGGGACGGCATGGAAGAGCACCAGTAAGCCAGTGACTCGGCCCCTGTAATAGGGTTAGAGGCAGAGAATCCCAGTGGAAAGAGGGGAACCGGCTAGGCAGAGACTGCAAGGGCGGTTCGTTGCTCCAGTGCCTTTAGGAGGCCTGCGTCTTGTGACCGTAGCGTACGTGTAGGTATGTACGGCAGGACCAAATCGGAAAGATAAGTAGGAGTAATCCCATGTAATGCTTTGTAGGTTAGCAGTAAAACCTTGAAATCAGCCCTTGCCTTAACAGAAAGCCAGTGTAGAGAGGCTAGCACTGGAGTAATATGGTTCTAGTTAGGATTCTAGCAGCCGTATTTAGCACTAACTGAAGTTTATTTAGTGCTTTATCTGGGTAGCCGGAAAGTTGAGCATTGCAGTAGTCTAACCTAGAAGTAACAAAACCATGGATTAATTTTTCTGCATCAATTTTGGACAGAAAATGTCTGATCTTTGCAATGTTACGCAGATGGAAAAAAGCTGTCTTCGAAACAATCTTGATATGTTCGTCAAAAGAGAGATCAGGGTCCAGAGTAACGCCGAGGTCCTTCACAGTTTTATTTGAGACGACTGTGCAACCATCAAGATTAATTGTCAGATTAAACAGAAGATCTCTTAGTTTCTTGGGACCTAGAACAAGCATCTCTGTTTTGTCCGGGTTTAAAAGTAGAAAGTTTGCAGCCATCCACTTCCTTATGTCTGAAACACAGGCTTCCAGCGAGGGCAATAAGATTGATTGTTTTTTATAAGATACGTTTAATGCTAGCTAGCACCTTACCTTGGCTCCTTGCTGCACTTGCATAACAGGTAGTCAGCCTGCCACGCAGTCTCCTCATGGAGTGCAATGTAATCGGCCATGATCATTGTCCAAAAATGCAGATTACCGATTGTTATGAAAACTTGAAATCGGCCCTAATTAATCGTCCATTCCGATTAATCGGTCGACCTCTAGATAACCACCTTTTTGGTTCCAGCGAGAACCCTTTTTGGTTCCACGTAGAACCCCTTTGAGTTCCATTTAGAACCCTCTGTGGAAAGGTTCCTACATGGAAACCAAAAGGGTTCTACCTGGAACCAAAAAGGGTTTTTAAAAGCGTTTAAAAGGGTTCCCCAACTTGCGGCCCACGGGTGATTTTATTTGGACCCACAATTTTTCTGAGCAAATAAATCATAATTGTTGGACATAATCTACAAGTCTCTGCTAGGTAAAGCCCCGCCTTATCTCAGCTCACTGGTCACCATAGCAGCACCCACCCGTAGCACGCGCTCCAGCAGGTATATCTCACTGGTCACCCCCAAAGCAAATTCTTCCTTTGGCAGCCTCTCCTTCCAGTTCTCTGCTGCCAATGACTGGAACAAACTGCAAAAATCTCTGAAGCTGGAGACTCTTACCTCCCTCATTAGATTTAAGCACCAGCTGTCAGAGCAGCTCATAGATCACTGCACCTGTACATAGCACATCCACTCTACCTCTTCCCCATCCTGTATGTATTTATTTATCTTGCTCCTTTGCACCCCAGTATCTCAACTTGCACATTCATCTTCTGCACATCCTACCATTCCAGTGTTTAATTGCTATATTGTAATTACTTTGCCACCATGGCCTATTTATTGCCTTACCTCTCTTATCCTACCTCATTTGCACATGCTGTATATAGATTTTTCTACTGTATTATTGATTATATGTTTGTTTATTCCATGTGTAACTCTGTGTTGTTGTATGTGTCGAACTGCTTTGCTTTATCTTGGCCAGGTCGCAGTTGCAAATGAGAACTTGTTCTCAACTAGCCTACCTGGTTAAATAAAGGTGAAACCATTTTTTTTTCAATTAAAGACTGTAAAAAGACCAGAAAATCAGCTCCAAGTGATTTAATTGTGGAAGTCTGTTCCAAAGTATAGCCACACATAATAGAGAGATACACTACTTGACCAAAAGTATGTGGACACCTGCTCGTTGAACATCTCATTCCAAAATCATGGGCATTAATATGGAGTTGGTCCCCCATTTGCTGCTACAACAGCTTCCACTCTTCTGGGAAGGCTTTCCACTAGATGTTGCTTCCATTCAGCCACAAGATCATTAGTAAGGTTGGTCACTGTTGTTGGGCGATTAGGCCTGGCTCGCAGTCGCCGTTCTAATTCATCCCAAAGGTGTTCGATGGGGTTGAGGTCAGGCCTGTGCAGGCAAGTCAAGTTCTTCCACAACAATCTCAACAAACCTTCTGTATGGACCGTGCTTTGTGCACAAGGGCATTGTCAAGCTGAAACATGAAAGGGCATTCTCCAAACTGTTGTCACAAAGTTGGAAGCACAAAATCGTCTAGAATGCCATTGTATGCGGTAGTGTTAAGATTTCCCTTCAATGGAACTAAGGGGCTTAGCCTGAACCACGAAAAACAGTCCCAGACCATTATTCCTCCTCCACCAAACTTTACAGGGCACTATGCATTCGGGCAGGTAGCGTTCTGGTATCCGCCAAACCCGTCGGTCGGGCTGCCAGTCAGTGAAGCTTTCAAACAGTTCACTTTCATAGCAGCCACATAAAAACAGCATGATCCCTTAGCTCGTTGTACATATAATTCCTTCTCGCAACAATCTATGCCATTCTCCTCCTCTCACCTTTTCCCTTCACTTGTGGACTTCAGTGCACAACACATCAGGCGAAAAAACCTTTCCAAGCCAAACCTTCATATCATGACCGCTAACCGCTACACACAGCCAACATCGTTGTCACATCATTGTCAACTAGAACTACTAGAACTAACACGTTTGTAAACCTACGGCTACATTCATGCAGTGCAGTGTACAGTCAGAAATCAGTTTAGCAGTTACACCGGCGTGCCCTGGTGG
Source organism: Salmo trutta (assembly GCF_901001165.1). Classification (NCBI taxonomy): domain Eukaryota; kingdom Metazoa; phylum Chordata; class Actinopteri; order Salmoniformes; family Salmonidae; genus Salmo; species Salmo trutta. The sequence continues at coordinate 25,147,304 of NC_042964.1, read as the reverse complement.
CAATACATTTATAAAACCAAAAGCTTATCTTGACTTGAAAGAGTTCCAGTGCTGGATAGCCATAGCCAGCTAGCTAACATAGCATCCCTCTCTGTTTGAGACAGGTGTTTTAGTAGGCTAAACTAGCTAGCTGCATAAGCAGTTTAAAAAGTACACCGGCAGACCCCGGTGGCAATAATTAATACAACTAAAAATGTAGCTTGACTTGAAAGAGTTCCAGTGTTGGATAGCCGTTGCCAGCTAACTAACATAGCATCCTAATCTGTTTGAGCCGGGTGTTTAAGTAGGCTAAACTAGCTGGCTGCATTTGCTAGCTAAGTGAAAATTAAACAAATAAAAAATACAACCTAATATAGCTAGCTCTCTCCCTTTCTCTCTCTCTTGCTTCTCCTTAATTTTGGAACAAATTAATTTGTTCAAAACTGTTCAACTATTGTCTTTCTCTCTCTTTGAGTCAACTACTCACCACACTTTATGCAAGGAAGTGCTAGCTAGCTGTAGCTTATGCTTTCAGTACTAGATTCATTCCCTGATCCTTTGATTGGGTGGACAACATGTCAGTTCATTCTGCAAGAGCTCTGATAGGTTGGAGAACATCCTCCAGAAGTTGTCATAATTACAGTGTACGTCTATGGAAGGGAGTGAGACCATGAGCCTCCTAGGTTTTGTATTGAAGTCAATGTACCCAGAGGAGGAAGGAAGATAGCTGTCCTCCGGCTACACTATGGTGCTACCCTACAGTGCTGAGGCTACTGTAGACCTTCATTGCAAAACAGTGTGTTTTAATCAATTATTTGGTTATGTGAATATATTTAATATAGTTTCATCTAAAAATGATAACTTTTTTAATGTTTCACTATTTTGATTTTTAAGAAATTCACTGAGGATGGTCCTCCCTTTCCTACTCTGAGGAGCCTCCACTGGGTGACTTTGGCTATATGGAACCGAAGTAGGTCTTGAGGATGACTGTGCGCGCAGCCATGATCCTGTGGTGTGCACGTGGTCTGCACATGGGACTACCAGACCATCCTCGTGGACTTTGGTGGTTCAAGAAGAAAAAAATAACTACATTTTGAGTGTGTAAAAACAAAATAAGATATTATGCAGACTAAATGTTTAATTTACACTGTTGGTGTTTTCTGCTATTGAAATATTTTGTCAGTTGCAGTTGTTGTTAAATGTGGAGCTGTAAAAAAAAAAATCCAGGTGCATTTTTCTGGAGAAAAAAAACATGTCTAAGCTTTCTCATTACTATCAGGATAGTTTTTTGTAATTACATATGAAGTATTTCAATATTGTGCAACTAAATAACCATAATGTCTCTTGAAATTAAGAAACGAGGACATTTCTAGCTCAGAGGGGGACAAATGTAAGGATTGGAATTAGATGTTAGTGATTGATTAAGAGATAATTGAGATGGTGGTTGCCTGTCAAAAATAAATATTGTTGAGCTCCTGTATGCTGCCTCTGTCTGGCCTTAACTTTCATAAGTTGACAGTCCACTCTCTGAATCCTCTAAAAGGAGCGTTACATCATTGTATCAACACACTTGTCACTTCCATTTAACAATTCTAAATCGCGTTGGCACAGTAGGCATCAAGTCACTTGCTGATAATGTTGTATAAAATGCTGCATTTAAAAAAATATATATTTCACCTTTAAGCAGGTAGGCCAGTTGAGAACAAGTTCTCATTTACAACTGCATCCTGGCCAAGATAAAGCAAAGCAGTGCGACACAAACAACAACACAGAGTTACACATGAAATAAACAAAGGTACAGTCAATAACACGTTAGAAAAGTCTATATACAGTGTGTGCAAATGAGGTAAGATTAGGGAGGTAAGGTAATAAATAAGCCGTAGTGGCGAAGTAATTACATTTTAGCAATTAAACACTGGAGTGATAAATGTGCAGAAGATGAGATACTGGGGTGCAAAGGAGAAACAAAAAATAAATAACAATATGGGGATGAGGTAGTTGGATGGGCTATTTACAGATGGGCTATGTACCGGTGCAATGATCTGTAAGCTGCTCTGACAGCTGAAGCTTAAAGTTAGTGAGGGAGAGTTGAGTCTCCAGCTTCAGTGATTTTTGCAATTAGTTCCAGTCATTGGCAGCAGAGAACTGGAAGGAAAGGCGGCCAAAGGAGGAATTGGCTTTGGGGCTGACCAGTGAAATATACCTGCTGGAGCACGTGCATACGGGTGGGTGCTGCTATGGTGACCAGTGAGCTGAGATAAGGCGGGGCTTTACCTAGCAAAGACTTATAGATGACCTGGAGCCAGTGGGTTTGGCGACGAATATGAAGCGAGGGCCAGCCAACGAGAGCATACAGGTCACAGTGGTGGGTAGTATATGGGGCTTTGGTGACAAAACGGATGGCACTGTGATAGACTGCATCCAATTTGCTGAGTAGAGTGTTGGAGAATATTTTGTAAATGACATCGCCAAAGTCAAGGATCGGTAGGATAGTCAGTTTTACGAGGGTATGTTTGGCAGCATGAATGAAGAATGCTTTGTTGTGAAATAGGAAGCCGATTCTAGGTTTAATTTTGGATTGGAGATGCTTAACGTGAGTCTGGAAGGAGAGTTTACAGTCTAACCAGACACCTAGGTATTTGTAGTTGTCCACATATTCTAAGTCAGAACCGTCCAGAGTGGTGATGCTGGGCAGGCAGGCTGCTGCAGGCAGCGATCGGTTGAAGAGCATGCATTTAGTTTTACTTGCATTTAAGAGAGTTGTATGCCATTGAAGCTTGTCTGGAGGTGTCCACAGTGTCCAAAGAAGGGCCAGAAGTATACAGAATGGTGTCGTCTGCGTAGAGGTGGATCAGAGAATCACCAGCAGCAAGAGCGACATCATTGATGTATACAGAGAAAAGAGTCGGCCCGAGAATTGAACCCTGTGGCACCCCCATAGAGACTGCCAGAGGTCTGGACAACAGGCCCTCCAATTTGACACACTGACCTCTATCTGAGAAGTAGTTGGTGAACCAGGCGAGGCAGTCATTTGAGAATCCAAGGCTGTTGAGTCTGCCGATAAGAATGTGGTCATTGACAGATTCGAAAGCCTTGGCCAGGTCGATTAATACAGCTGCACAGTATTGTCTTTAATCGATGGTGGTTATGATATCGTTTAGGACCTTGAGCGTGGCTGAGGTGCACCCATGACCAGCTCGGAAACCAGATTGCATAGCAGAGAAGGTACGGTGGGATTCGAAATGGTCTGTGATCTGTTTGTTAACTTGGCTTTCGAAGACCTTAGAAAGGCAGGGTAGGATAGATATAAGTCTGTAACAGTTTGGGTCTAGAGTGTCTCCCCCTTTGAAGAGGGGGATGACCACGGCAGCTTTCCAATCTTTGGGGATCTCAGACGATACGAAAGAGACGTTGAACAGGCTAGTAATAGGTGTTGCTACAGGTCTATAATTTTCATTGAACACAATCAAGAGAGGGTCCAGATTGTCTGGTCCAGCTGATTTGTAGGGGTCCAGATTTTGCAGCTCTTTCAGAACATCAGCTATCTGGATTTGGGTGAAGGAGAAATGGGGGAGGCTTGGGCAAGTTGCTGTGGGGGGTGCAGAGCAGTTGACCGGGGTAGGGGTAACCAGGTGGAAAGCATGGCCAGCCGTAGAGAAATGCTTGTTGAAATTCTCGATTATCGTGGATTTATCGGTGGTGACAGTGTTTCCTAGCCTCAGTGCAGTGGGCAGCTGGGAGGAGGTGCTCTTATTCTCCATGGACTTTACAGTGTCCTAGAACTTTTTGGAGTTTGTGCTACAGGATGTACATTTCTGTTTGAAAAAGCTCGCCTTTGCTTTCCTAACTGCCTGTGTATATTGGTTCCTAATTTCCCTGAAAAGTTGCATATCGCTGGGGCTATTTGATGCTAATGCAGTACACCACAGGATGTTTTTGTGCTGGTCAAGGGCAGTCCAGTCTGGAGTGAACCAAGGCTATATCTGTTCCTGTTTCTACATTTTTTGAATGGGGCATGCTTATTTAAGATGGTGAGGAAAGCACTTTTAAAGAATAACCAGGCATCCTCTACTGACGGAATGAGGTCAATATCCTTCCAGGATACCCGGCCAGGTTGATTAGAAAGGCCTGCTCGCTGAAGCATTCAAAGTTTAGAAGGTCTATAATTTTCATTGAACACAATCAAAGTTAACATAAGTCCTAGATGCTTTCAGTTGCTCAACTTATAGGCATGCCCAATTTAGGCAACTTTTTTAACAACATGATGTTACACTCCAAAGGGATAAGTTGAAATAACATGCTGTTGGTAATTAAATAATCAAAATAAAAATGTGTTTATTTTTTAGCGTAGTGGTTATAAATATTTAGGCATATCATTTGAAATAGGCCTTGTGAAGGTATTGTCAAAAGGGCAAGAGATAGTGTTGCATGTTGGTCTAGAGATTATTTATGGATTGATCAAAATCCAAATATCAAAACATTCTTTTAACAACTCCAAAGCAATTGCATGTGGCGCAGGAACCACTGATTCGCTGCATTTTTCCATTATCAAGACACCTGCTGGTAACTCTTAACTGGTTAGGATAGCTCTTGAGGTATCCTAAATATCTGTCGACTAGGTGGGACTCTTCTGACTAAAAAGGCTTCATGCATAGCTTTTATTTTTACCCATAAAAGTAGGAGTAAAATGTCTAAATGTTCAGCATTTACGACCAATTTTCTACTCTACACTTTGTGTATATGGGCCCTGGGTTTTCACAGGCTCTGAAAGGATACAGGTAGATAAGTCACTCAGTAACAGTCAGTTGGCCCAGTACCCATAACACTGCTGGGGCTTGCCCGCTAACCCAGCTAGCATTGGTTAGCTTCCCTGGCCTAACCCTGACTGAGAATTCATCCTGAGCTAGCATAGCGCTTTGCTACTGTAGGTCTACTTGGCCTGCTACTAAAAAAAGTGCTTAGTGCAAAGCCACTGTAGGCCTACTTGGCCTGCTACTAAAGAATTAGCCTAGCGCTATGTCGCTGACGGCCTACTTGGCCTGCTACTAAAGAATTAGCTGAGCGCTATGCCACTGTAGGCCTACTTGGCCTGCTACTAAAGAATTCCCTTAACACTATGCCACTGTAGACCTACTTGGCCTGCTTTGCAGTGCTAGCAATCAAAGAGAACTAAAGAGTTAGCATATGACGCTACATCTCCATTCTTTACTACAAAGACTTACAGCTACCTAGTGACATAACCATTAGCAAAAGCTTTGTTATCTAACAGACTCAGCTTCATTATTAGCTTGCTTCTTGAATGAAAATGACCTATCTAGCCAGAGATCCCCCGGTTGTGAATGGAATTCCTACTGTAGCTAGCTCACTAGGCCTCTGGTGAATAGGCCTACTGTAGCTATCTCGCTTGTAAATAGAAGTCCATCTGGCTTTGTTCCTGTCCTTAGCTTTGTCCAAAATGGCACCCTATTCCCTATATACTGCACTTTTTACCAGAGGCTTATGGGCTATGGGGAATAGGGACACAGCCACTGTCTTTCTACCGTGCCCAAAGGCATCTAGCTCACTAATGAGGAAGACAGATGACCATTGTCACATTGTCCCCACCCTGCCACACACATGCACACGCACGCACGCACGCACGCACGCACACACACCACACACACACACACACACACACACACACACACACACACACTGGCCGGTCAGCAACTGTGTTTGTCAACAGAGCCACCAGTTGCTCTACATATTTATTTAGTTGGCTCTCTGTTCCTAAAATAGCCTCCGCTAGCTAACGCATTAGCTAACTCACTGTGTGTGTGTGTTGGCCAGAGGAGAGGAAGAATGGAGAGAAAGCTTTCTATCAGAGAATAATGATTAGTGTGCTACTGTACTGTATACATTTATTAAAATAAAAAAAGTTAAAATGTTAACCTTTATTTAACTAGGCAAGTCAGTTAAGAACAAATTGTTATTTACAATGACGGCCTACCCCGGGCCAAACTCTCCCCTAACCCGGACGACGCTGGGACAATTGTGCGCCGCCCTATGGGACTCCCGATCACGGCCGGTTGTGATATAGCCCGGGATCAAACCCGGATCTGTAGTGACGCTTCTAGCACTGCGATGCAGTGCCTTAGGCCGCTGTGCCACTCGATCCTGACAAAGAGATGGAGAAAGGGAATGGGGGAGGGAAAGATACAGCATATAAAAGAAAGAAAGAGATGAAGGTGGGTAAGAGAAGTATTAGAAGAGTGTACACCCATATGTAGCTTATGTGGGACAGACTGAATGGATGGTTGTCTGTAAACGTTACATTTCCCAGTATTGTGCAAATCCCAAAATTGACTCCAATGCATTATATTACTTGAATGTTCTAGCTTTGGAAATTGACTTATAACATAACTCTGCTTACTTTATTAGCTATTATCACTGCAAGGCGTCCCATCCATCCATTCTGTATGTACAATAATTCGGTACATTCCTGCCAAGCTTTCTCCAGGGATTACATAGCATATTCCACTGTCTCCCCCTAAACCATGAACTAGAATCTGAACGGGAACAGAGCTACAGGTGCTAGTCGCCCTTTCAGTTAAATTAAACAGATCTGGGGTCAGTTTACCCAACACTCAAACCTAACCTTTACCATTAGGGAGTTAAGGTGATGTCTCTGTAATGTTGAACCTGGATCAGTGCTTAAAATGATGAAATATCTCACTGTGTATTAGTAGGTTAATACGGTCAACTTCTACCTAAGGCAGTGACTCGCTAGGTGTTTTTCCCTGGAGGAAAGCATTCCCATTCCTGTGACATTCCTGACCGGTAACAGGGACAGGTCCAGGCTGAAACTGCGTCTGAAGGGCTAACGAACTGTTGCTAGGGGCGACAACTCATCAGCATTCCTCAATCCTCAACCTTATATCACCAGCGACACCCCCCCACCCCCCAACACCTCCCATCAGTAACTCGCCCCCTAGGCTCTAGCAGGGTCACCCACCTGTCTACCCCCTCCCCTCCTCCTCCTCTCTGTCTATCCCTCTCTTTCTCTCTCTTCCTTCTCGCCACTCTAACCTCGTGTCCTTTTCTATCCTTTTCACTATATACTTCTCTTACTCTCTTTCTCTTTTCCTCTCCCTCTTAGCCTGTCCTTTCCTCCACTTCATCTTACTTTCCCTCCACATCTCCTTCTTTCCTACCCCCGTTCCCTCTTCTCTCCCACCTTCTCCCCCTCCCTGAGCCGCTGGCTGCCTCCCTCTCACATGTGATCTCTCTCCCTCTCTCTCCCCCTGCAGCATGAGAAATTAATATCTATAAATGACTAAATAACTGCAATAACCATAAATCCTTGCTAGCAGGATCACTGAAAACCGCAGATGTATGGGATCATTTGTAGTTCAGAGGTCAGGGGTCGCAGGTAGCTAACGTGAGGTGAAGAGCCTTTGGTGAGGTGTCATGATTTAGACGGTTCCTTGGTATATTACGTAAACCATCCCAACATTCCTTTCTGGTGGGATGGAACAGAACAGAAATGTGTCATAAAGGGAAAGTGCCTGTGGCCTGTGGTTCAGGACAGTTTAGAGTTTATCTGTGAAGCGTTAGAGGGGTTATTTGAAGGTTTGATGATTTTAGGAAGGTCAACTAACTGATAAGATGAGGTGATTGAGGGAGCCTTATAGCCACTCAGGATTTGAGCCGCTTTGTCTACAACGAGAGAAAGTGGAAGGATGTATCACAAAGGGCACCCTATTCATGTGGGCCCTAGTCAAAAGTAGAGAGGAAGTGGAAGTCTGTGTCACAAATGGCACCCTATTCATATGGGCCCTGGTCAAAAGTAGTGCACTATAAAGGGAATAAGGTACCGTTTTGGATGCTTCCTAACTCTCTCTGAACTCCACTGATTACATTGGAGTCAGTTGTTAGAAGGATAGGAGTAGGAGAGGTCTGTTTTAGAGTTGGGTGAAGGAGGGTGTTTTGTGGAGACTTGAGGTCAAACCACAAATGGAAGGAAGTCAGCTGTCAATACAAGTGAGGTATAAGAAATACAGTGGACAAAAACTTAGAGGAAAACTCCAAGATACAATATATATACAAAAGTATTTGGACACCTCTTCAAATTAGTGTATTTGGCTATTTCAGCCACACCCGTTGCTGACCGGTGAAATAAAATAGAGCACACAGCCATTCAATCTCCGTAGACAAACATTAGCAGTAGAATGGCCTTACTGAAGAGCTCAGTGACTTTCAACATGGCACCGTCAGAGGATGCCACCTTTCCAACAAGTCAGTTTCAAAAATTTCTGCCCTGCTAGAGCTGCCCCAGTCAACTGTAAGTGCTGTTATTGTTAAGTGGAAACGTTTAGGTGCAACATCAGCTCATCTGCAAAGTTGTAGGCCACACAAGCTCACAGAACGGGACCGCCGAGTGCTGAAGAGTGTAAAAATTGTATGTCCTCAGTTGCAACACTCATTACCAAGTTCCAAACTGTCTCTGGAAGCAACGTCAGCGCAATAACTGTTCGTCTGGAGCTTCATTAAATGGGCTTCCATGGCCGAGCAGCCGCACACAAGCATAAGATCACCATGCAGTGAAAACAAGTTCTCTGGAGTGATGAATCACGCTTCACCATCTGGCAGTAAGACGGACAAATCTGTGTTTGGCGGATGCCAAGAGAATGCTACCTGCCCGAATGCATAGTACCAACTGTAAAGTTTGGTGGTGAAGGAATAATGATCATGGTTGGGACTAGGCCCTTTAGTTCCATTGAAGGAAAATCTTAACGCTACAGCACATAATTACATTCTAGACGATTCTGTGGTTCCAACTGTGTGGCAACAGTTTGACAAAGGCCCTTTCCTGTTTCAGCATGACAGTGTCCCCGTGCACAAAGTGAGGTCCATACAGAAATGGTTTGTCGAGATCGGTGTGGAAGAACTTGACTGGCCTGCAAAAGGCCCTGACCTCAATTCCATCGAACACCTTTGGGATTAATTGGAACGCCAACTGCGAGCCAGGCCTAATCTAGTGGAAAGCCTTCCCAGAAGAGAGGAGGCTGTTATAGCAGCAAAGGGGGGACCAACTCCATATTAATACCATTGACTTTGGAATGAGATGTTTGACAAGATGGTGTCCACATACTTTTGATCATGTAGTGTACTAGTGTGAAAAGTTAACATGCCCTTATTGGGTTACTATGGCGTTATTGTTGAGTAACCATGGTGTATGTAACCACTGGGTAACCGAGATCAAGCGTTGGCGAGAGGTTCAACTCAAGGTCAGTTTAGGAACATAATGGCGCCGGAAGAGATGGCTGCTGTTTTACGGTCCCCTAACCAATTGTGCTATTGTGTGTGTTTTTTTGCGTTATTTGTAACTTATTTGTACATAATGTTTCTGCCACCATCTTTTATGACCGAAAACAGCTTCTAGATATCAGGACAGCGATTGCTCACCCCGTACTGGAAGAATATTTTTTCTTTAACGAGTCGGACGCGATGGATTTACTAAAGACACCCGACAAGGCCCTCATCCCCGTCATTCGCAGGAGAAAGAGACATAGATATCGGGGATGTAGGTCTGGGTGCCTTGTAAGGAATCCGACGGCGAGTGGGTAATCTGCCTTTACCATCGGTCCTATTAGCCAACATACAATATTATCTTATTTCCAAGATGGCGTAGCAGTCGGTCGTTTCTTGTGTTTGTCTTTGTCTTATCCCGTGTCTTTTCCCGTGTAAATAGCCGTTTAAAAAAAAAATGTTGTAGTTTACATTTTAATCTCTCTTTCTATCTATGGACTAAATATACTTTCCTGCAACCCGCCTCATCCAATGTGGAATGGATCTGCTATTTTTCTTCCTTATAACTGGAATCTCCGTCAGGAGCTAGCCAACTAACTAGCTACTAGTCTTTAGCTAGTAGGACACCGCCAGCTTTAGCTCGGACAATACATGCCAGTCTGCACAGCGCAATATCAACCCAGAGCATATCGGACTGCTTCTCTTTACCACATCACCAGATTTCTGCCAATCTGGATCATTACACCGGATCATCGCAGCTACCTAGCTACTACCGAGTGGCTACTGTTAGCTAAAGCCTATGTCCTGAAGCAAGCACCAGTTAGCCTTGAGCTAGCCACGAGCTAGGCCCATATACCAGCTAATTCTAGGGCTACAATACCTCTTTTGCCAATTGGCCTGGACCCTTTGTTGTCGACGCGGAGCCCCGCTGATCCATCACGACTGGTCTGCCGATGTGGTCGCCTGATGTGGTCTCAATGGGCTTTTCCGTTGCGATGATGCCGAAGACCCATCTTCTCGCACCGGCCCGCTAGCTTTCTAAGTGCCGTGTCTCCCACTCGCCTAGCGTAGTACTGACTACTGAACGGCTCCCTGACCTATTGCTACACAGCTGATGCCGCCTGGACTGTTTTAATAACACCGTACCTCATTTTGTTTATCTGTCGTCCCCAGCCTCGAACTCCGGTCCTGTATGTACCTAACTGACCCGCTCTGCCCATTCATCGCCGTTGTCTTAGCTCTCCTGATCAACACCTGTAACTGCTTTATGCCTCTCTCTAATGTCAATATGCTTCTCTCTAATGTCAATATGCCTTGTTTACTGCTGTCTCGGCTAGTCCTTATTGTTTTATTTCACTGTAGAGCTCTCAGTCCCTCTCACCTTACCTTAGATAGATCTTTTGTCCCACCCCCCACACATGCGGAGACCTCACCTGGCTTAACTGGTCCCACCAGAGACGAAACCTCTCTCATCGTCACTGAACGCCTAGGTTTACCTCCACTGTACTCACATCCTACCATACCCTTGTCTGTACATTATGCCCTGAATCTATTCTACACACGCCCAGAAATCTGCTCCTTTTATTCTCTGTTCCCAACGCACTAGATGACCAGTTCTTATAGCCTTTAGCCGTACTTTTATCCTACTCCCCCTCTGTTCCTCTGGTGATGTAGAGGTTAACCCAGGCCCTGTAGACCCCAGTACCACACCTATTCCCCAGGCGCTATCATTTGTTGACTTCTGTAACCGTAAAAGCCTTGGTTTCATGCATGTTAACATCAGAAGTCTACTCCCTAACTTTGTTTTATTCACTGCTGTTGCACACTCCGCCAACCCTGATGTCCTAGTCGTGTCTGAATCCTGGCTTAGGAAGGCCACCAACTACAACATTTTCCGCCAAGATAGAACTGCAAAAGGGGGCGGGGTCGGAATCTACTGCAGAGATAGTCTGCAGAGTTCTGTCATGCGTTCCAGGTCTGTGCCAAAATAGTTTGAGCTTCTACTTTTAAAAATCCACCTTTCAAGAAATAAGTCTCTCACTGTTGCCGCTTGCTTTAGACCCCCCTCAGCCCTGGACTTCATATGCGAATTGATTGCCCCCCATTTATCTTCAGAGTTCGTACTGTTAGGTGACCTAAACTGGGAGATGCTTAACACCTCGGCCGTCCTACAATCTAAGCTAGATGCCCTCAACCTCACACAAATGATCAAGGAACCTACCAGGTACAACCCCAAATCCGTAAACATGGGCACCCTCATAGATATCATCCTGACCAACCTGCCCTTTAAATACACCTCTGCTGTCTTCAACCAGGATCTCAGCAATCACTGCCTCATTGCCTGCGTCCGTAAGGGTCCACGGTCAAACGACCACCCCTCATCACTGTCAAACGCTCTCTAAAACACTTCAGCGAGCAGGCCTTTCTAATCCACCTGGCCCGGGTATCCGGGAAGGATATTAACCTCATCCCTTCAGTAGAGGATGGCTGGTTATTCTTTAAAAGTTCTTTCCTCGCCATCTTAAATAAGCATGCCCCATTCAAAAAATGTAGAACTAAGAACAGATACAACCCTTGGGTCACTCCAGACTTGACTGCCCTTGACCAGCACAAAAACATCCTGTGGCGTACTGCATTAGCATTGAATAGCCCCCGCGATATGCAACTTTTCAGGGAGGTTAGGAACCAATATACAAGGTCAGTTAGGAAAGCCATAGCTAGCTTTTTCAAACAGAAATTTGCATCCTGTAGCACAAACTCCAAAACGTTTTGGGACACTGTAAAGCCCATGGAGAAAAGAGCACCTCCTCCCAGCTGCCCACTGCACTGAGGCTAGGAAACACTGTCACCACCGATAAATCCACAATATTTGAGAATTTCATTATGCATTTTTCTACGGCTGGCCATGCTTTCCACCTGGCTACCCCTACCCCGGCCAACAGCTCTGCACCCCCCGCAGCAACTTGCCCAAGCCCCCCCCCCCCCCAGCTTCTCCTTCACTCAAATCCAGATAGCTGATGTTCTGAAAGAGCTGCAAAATCTGGACCCCTACAAATCAGCCTCGGCTAGACAATCTGGACCCTCTCTTTCTAAAATTTTCCGCCGCAATTGTTGCAACTAGCCTGTTCAACCTCTCTTTTGTATCGCCTGAGGTCCCTAAATATTGGAAAGCTGCCGCGATCATCCCCTTCTTCAAAGGGCGAGACACTCTAGACCCAAAATGTTATAGACCTATATCTATCCTGCCCTGCCTTTCTAAAGTCTTCGAAAGCCAAGTTAACAACAGATCTCCGACCATTTCGAATCCCACCGTACCTTCTCCGCTATGCAATCTGGTTTCCGAACTGGTCATGGGTGCACTTCAGCCACGCTCAAGGTCCTAAATGATATCATAACTGCCATCGATAAAAGACAGTACAGTGCAGCCGTCTTCATTGACCTGGCCAAGGCTTTCAACTCTGTCAATCACCACATTCTTATCGGCAGACTCAACAGCCTTGGTTTCTCAAATGACTGCCTCGCCTGGTTCACCAACTACTTCTCAGATAGAGTTCAGTGTGTCAAATTGTTGTCCGGACCTCTAAGACGACACCATTCTGTATACTTCTGGCCCTTTGGACACTGTGTTAACAAACCTCCAGACGAGCTTCAATGCCATACAACACTCCTTCCGTGGCCTCCAACTGTTCTTAAATGCTAGTAAAACTAAATGCATCCTTTTCAACCGATCGTTGCCCGCACCAGCCCGCCTGACTAGCATCACCACTCTGGACGGTTCTGACTTAGAATATGTGGACAACTACAAATACCTAGGTGTCTGGTTAGACTGTAAACGCTCCTTCCAGACTCACATTAAGCATCTCCAATCCAAAATTAAATCTAGAATCGGCTTCCTATTTCACAACAAAGCTTTCTTCACGCTGCTAAACATACCCTCGTAAAACTGACTATCCTACAGATCCTTTACTTCGGCGATGTCATTTACAAAATATCCTCCAACACTCTACTCAGCAAATTAGATGTAGTCTATCACAGTGCCATCCATTTTGTCACCAAAGCCCCATATTCTACCCACCACTGCGACATGTATGCTCTCGTTGGCTGGCCCTCGCTTCATATTCGTCGCCAAATCCACTGGCTCCAGGTCATCTATATGTCTTTGCTAGGTAAAGCCCCGCCTTAACTCAGCTCACTGGTCACCATAACAACAACCACCCGTATGCACGGGCTCCAGCAGGTATATTTCACTGGTCATCCCTAAAGCTAACTCCTCCTTTGGCCGCCTTTCCTTCCAGTTCTCTGCTGCCAATGACTGGAACAAATTGCAAAAATCACTGAATCTGGAGACTTATATCTCCCTCACTAACTTTAAGCATCAGCTGTCAGAGCAGCTTACCGATCAATGCTCCTGTACACAGCCCATCTGTAAATAGCCCATCCAACTACCTCATCCCGATATTGTTATTTATTTTTGCTCTTTTGCACCCCAGTATCTCTACTTGCACATCATCATCGGCACATCTATCACTCTAGTGTTAATGCTAACTTGTAATTATTTCACCACTATGGCCTATTTATTGCCTTACCTCCCTAATCTTACTACATTTGCACACACTGTATATAGATTTATTTTTTATGTTGTGTTATTGACTGTACGTTTGTTTGTCCCATGTGTAGCTCTGTGTTGTTGTTTTTGTTGCACTGCTTTGCTTTATCTTGGCCAGGTTGCGGTTGTAAATGAGAACTTGTTCTCAACTGGCCTACCTGGTTAAATAAAGGTGAAATAAAAAATTTGAAACAATAATTTGATAATTTAGTAGACAAACGGGACATAAAAAACTGTAATATCTTATGTTTCACCAAGTCGTGGCTGAACGACGACATGAATAACATACAGCTGGCAGGTTTTACTCTTTTAGAATAGCACAAGGGGTGGCGATCTATGTATATTTGTAAACAACAGCTGGTGCATGAAATCTAAGGAAGTCTGAAAGTTTTGCTCGCCTGAGGTAGAGTATCTCATGATAAGCTGTAGACCACACTATTTACCAAGAGAGTTTTCATCTATATTCTTCGCCTGGTTCACCACAAACCGATGCTGGCACTAAGAACGCACTCAATGAGCTGTATACGGCCATAAGCAAACAGGAAACCGCTCATCCAGAGGCGACGCTCCTAGTGGCCGGGGACTTTAATGCAGGGAAACTTAAATCAGTTTAACCGAATTTCTACCAGCATGTTAAATGTGCAACCAGAGGGGAAAAATACTCAAGACCACCTTTACTCAACACACAGAGACGCGTACAAAGCTCTCCATTGCCCTCTATTTGGCAAATCTGAACACAATTCTATCCTCCTGACAATCAAAAACTAAAGTAGTAAGCACCAGTGACTCGGTCAATAAAAAAGTGGTCAGATGAAGCCGATGCGAAGCTACAGGACTGTTTTGCTAGCACAGACTGGAATATGTTCCAGGATTCCTCCGATGGCATTGAGGAGTACACCACATCAGTCACTGGCTTTATCAATAAGTGCATTGATGTTGTCGTCCCCACAGTGATTGTACGTCAATACCCCAATCAGAAGCCATGGATTACAGGCAACATCTGCACTGAGCTAAAGGCTAGAGCTGCTGCTTTAAAGGAGCGGAACTCTAACCCGGAAGCTTATAAGATATCCCGCTATGCCCACCGACGAACCATCAAACAGGCAAAGCATCAATACAGGACTAAGATTGAATCGTACTACACTGGCTCTGATGCTCGTCGTATGTGGCAGGGCTTGCAAACTATTACGGAAGCACAGCCACGAGCTGCCCAGTGACACGAGCCTACCAGACTAGCTAAATTACTTCTATGCTCGCTTTGAGGCAAGTAACACTGAAACATGCATGAGAGCATCGGCTGTTCTGGACGACTGTGTGATCACGCTATCCGTAGCCGATGTGAGTAAGACCTTTAACCTCTCTAGGGTAGGTGGCACCAAATCGTCCCACCTACGAAACAGCCAGTGGAATCCTGTGGCGCAATATTCAAATACCTTAGAAATGCTATTACTTCAATTTCTCAAACATATGACTATTTTACAGCATTTTAAAGACAAGACTCTCGTTAATCTAACCACACTGTCCGATTTCAAAAAGGCTTTACAACGAAAGCAAAACATTAGATTATGTCAGCAGAGTACCCAGCCAGAAATAATCAGACACCCATTTTTCAAGCTAGCATATAATGTCACAAAAACCCAGAAGACAGCTAAATGCAGCACTAACCTTTGATGATCTTCATCAGATGACAACCCTAGGACATTATGTTATACAATACATGCATGTTTTGTTCAATCAAGTTCATATTTATATCAAAAACCAGCTTTTTACATTAGCATGTGACGTTCAGAACTAGCATACCCCCCGCAAACTTCCGGCGAATTTACTAACAATTTACTAAATTACTCACGATAAACGTTCACAAAAAGCATAACAATTATTTTAAGAATTATAGATACAGAACTCCTCTATGCACTCGATATGTCCGATTTTAAAATAGCTTTTCGGTGAAAGCACATTTTGCAATATTCTAAGTAGATAGCCCGGCATCACAGGGCTAGCTATTTAGACACCCAGCAAGTTTAGCCTTCACCAAACTCCGATTTACTATTAGAAAAGTTTGATTACCTTTGGTGTTCTTCGTCAGAATGCACTCCCAGGACTTCTACTTCAATAACAAATGTTGGTTTGGTCCCAAATAATCCATAGTTATGTTCCAACAGCGGCGTTTTGTTCGTGCGTTCAAGACACTATCCGAATGGTAAATAAGGGTCACGAGCACGGCGCATTTCGTGACAAAAGATTTCTAAATATTTCCTTACCGTACTTCGAAGCATGTCAACCGCTGTTTAAAATCAATTTTTATGCCATTTTTCTCGTAAAAAAGCGATAATATTCCGACCGGGAATCAGCAATTAGGTAAACAGACGAAAGAAAATAAAGCATGGGGTCGACTCGGGCACGCGCCTAAGCCCTTTGTCCTCTGATCGGCCACTTGTCAAAGGCGATAATGTGTTTCAGCCAGAGGCTGCCTCGATATCGTTCAGCTTTTTCCCGGGCTCTGAGAGCCTATTGGAGCCGTAGGAAGTGTCACGTTACAGCTAAGATCCTCAGTCTTCAATAAACAGAGGCAAGAACAACAACACCTTGTCAGACAGGCCACTTCCTGCATGAAATCTTCTCAGGTTTTTGCCTGCCATATGAGTTCTGTTATACTCACAGACACCATTCAAACAGTTTTAGAAACTTTAGGGTGTTTTCTATCCAAAGCCAATAATTATATGCATATTCTAGTTACTGGGCAGGAGTAGTAACCAGATTAAATCGGGTACGTTTTTTATCCGGCCGTGTAAATACTGCCCCCTAGCCCTAACAGGTTAAACAGGTCAACATTCACAAGGCCACAGGGCCAGCCGGATTACCAGGACGTGTACTGCGAGCATGCACTGACCAACTGGCAAGTGTCTTCACTGACATTTTCAACCTGTCCCTGTCCGAGTCTGTAATACCAACATGTTTCAAGCAGACCACCATAGTTCCTGTGCCCAAGAACACTAAGGTAACCTGCCTAAATGACTACCGACCCATAGCACTCACATCTGTAGCCTTGAAGTGCTTTGAAAGGCTGGTCATGGCTCACATCAACACATTTATCCCAGAAACCCTAGACCCACTCCAATTTGCATACCGCCCCAACAGATCCACAGATGATGCAATCTCTACTGCACTCCATACTGCCCTTTCCCACCTGGACAAAAGGAACACCTGTGTGAGAATGCAATTCATTGACCACAGCTCAGCGTTCAGCACCATAGTGCCCTCAAAGCTCATGACTAAGCTATGGACCCTGGGACTAAACACCTCCCTCTTCAACTGGATCCTGGACTTCCTGATGGGCGGCCCCAAGGTGGTAAGGGTAGGTAACAACACACCTGCCACGCTGATCCTCAACACGGGGCCCCTCAGGGGTGCATGCTCTGTCCCCTCCTGTACTCCCTATTCACTCATGACTGCATGGCCAGGCACAACTCCAACACCATCATCAAGTTTTGCCGATGACACAAAAGTGGTAGACCTGATCACCGACAACAATGAGATAGCCTATAGGGAGGAGGTCAGAGACTTGGCGGTGCCAGGACAACAACCTCTAAGGAGATGATTTTGGACTACAGGAAAAGGAGGACCGAGCATGCCCCCATTCTCATCGACGGGGCTGTAGTAGAGCAGGTTGAGAGATTCAAGTTCCTCGGTGTCCACACCACCAACAAACTATTATGGTCCAAATACACCAAGACAGTTGTGAAGAGAGCATGACAATGCCTGTTCCCCCTCAGGAGACTGAAAAGATTTGGCATGGGTCCTCAAATCCTCAAAAAGTTCCACAGCTACACCATCGAGAGCATCCTGACCGGTTGCATCACTGCCTGGTATGGTAATTGCTCGGCCTCTGACCTCAAGGCACTACAGAGGGTAGTGCGTATGGCCCAGTACATCACTGGGGCAAAGCTTCCTGCCATTCAGGACCTCTATACCAGGCGGTGTCAGAGGAAGGCCCTAAAAATTGTGAAAGACTCCAGCCACCCTAGTCCTAGACTGTTCTCTCTGCTACTTCACGGCAAGCGGTACCGGAGCGCCAAGTCTAGGTCCAAAAGACTTCTTAACAGCTTCTATCCTCAAGCCATAAGACTCCTGAAAAGCTAATCAAATGGCTACCCAGACTATTTGTATTACCCCTCTTTTACGCTGCTTCTACCCTCTGTATATTATCTATGCATAGTCACTTTAACTCTACCTTCATGTACATATTACCTCAATTACCTCGACTAACCGGTGCCCCCGCACCTTGACTCTGTCCCGTTACCCCCTGCACATGGCCACGCTATTGTTATTTTATTGTTGCTCTTTAATTATTTGTTACTTTTATAAAAAAGAAATGTACTTATCTATTTTTTACTTTAAACTTATTTTTCATAATACTGCGTTGTTGGTTAATGCGTGTAAGTAAGCTTTCACTGTAAGATCTGTTGTATCCGGCGCATGTGACAAATACAATTTGATTTGATTCTTGGGTGTCACGAGTGACGTCAGAGAAGAAAAGATGTACAGATGTCCCACAAGGAGTCACGAGGGAACGAGAGAACAAGACACATCTGTAAAGGACGACTGGAGAGAAAACAACAAGTGTCCCTCTTTCTTCACCCAACAAATCTCTACATCTCCTCTCCTCCCTCACAGCTGTGTTTCATCCTCCCTTCATTTCTCATGATGTGTACTGTCTGTGAACTTTCCTCGGTTTTGAGAGAAAGGCAGTTAATTAAATATTATCTGATGAGAGTGTTTGAGTTCCGTAGCGTTGTTGGTGGCTTTGAACCATCCCACCTTGGAAGTCACTGTTTCTAAACAGTCAATGACACAGTCATTCTGTCCAACCCCTCTGGTCACAGATGTTATTAAAGGCCCACTCTGGGATATGTACAGATGTTTCACTTCCAGAAGCCTCAAATGATCCCAGATTTAGTCTCAAATAAATCTTGAATTACTCCAAAAACAGAACAAACATTCATTTCAAACAGTCATTTCACAGCTAAATAGTATCTTTATAAAAGCTAGAACATCTGAACATCTGTAGCAGTGAGACCTGCTGTCTTCAATGTAACTCTAGACCTTTAGCCTGTGGAAAGAAAGCAAGACTGGGACCCATCCCCATAACTCTAGCTCTCTTTCTTTACGATCCGTCTTTCTTTACAAGCAGCTGAAAACAATCTGCACTGTCTCCTGTCATCTTCAGAGCCATTAAGATAACATCCTCTCTCTGTGAGGTCACTATTTATGTCCTAACCGGGCCACCGTCATATATCCACCATCCAAGATGGCCGCCTTCACTTCCTGCTGTTCAGTAAATCATTCACCCAGCACTCTGAGTGTTTGGATGAGCGGGACCCGTGTTTGTGAAGAACTGTGTATGACCAGTTTGGGAGTGCTCTTTGGTAGTTTACACAATTTCATGTACTCTATACAGTTTATACTCTCTAAACAAAGATGGCTTCATGACAGAGTCCAGTTGTTGTTGTCAAAAAGGGTTAACGGGGGGTTAAACTATTGCAGTTAAAACAAAGATGTTTGCCTTCACAGTAGATGCTAGATAACTTTATGCTCAAAATGGCCTGTACTGAGAAAATTCAAAACCAGTTATATTTTTTTACATAATCTACATAGTTTATTTTGCTTTACACATACTGTATTCAACCGTATTTTTTTAAAGAGTGCTCTGAAAGATCAGCTACTAACTCTAGTTAGTTTTATCATTCCTCTGATCTGCTGTTGGTCAGTCCATCAGCATTCCATCTGTTCAACCTCTCCACCAATGAGGTTAGAGTTCAATCAGTGATAGAGACGGTGGGGTGGCAGGTTCCTTGTTAGCCTTGTCTTCAAAAGCAACATTTATTAATTGGAACATTCCCTGTCTGGAGCGAGGTGGGACCTGTTTGTCTTTCTCTGAAGTTCCTGTGTGTGTGTGCTGACATACAGGGCTTAATTGGTAATTGACCCAGGCGGGTGAGCCTGTTACTCATTGGCTCTCGTGGTTAAAGAGGAACCTTATGGGTGCCGCGAACACCTTAGGGATGAATTCGACCGCCAACTGCGAGCCAAGCCTAATCGCCCAACATCAGTACCCGACCTCACTAATGTTCTTGTAGATAAATGGAAGCAATTCCCTCAGCAATGTTGCAACATCTAGCTGAAAGCATTCCCAGAAGGGTGGAGGCTTTAATAGCAGCAAAGGGGGGGACCAACTCCATATTAATGCCCATGATTTTGGAATGAGACGAGCAGGTGTCCACATACTTTTGGTCATGTAGTGTATATGGAGCCCTCCGCATTGTTATAACATTTAAGAGGCGCACCGTGATGCGGTACGGAGCTTGATTTGGCCTCTCCATGCCTCCGGAGGCTCCGCAATTGCGTCACACCGTCCATACGAAGCCTCCTATCACCTCCTACCGCCTTGACTCCTGCTCTGCAGCGAGCCGGAATGGGAGTTTCCTTCTATCTACTCCAATGCGGCGTTAGCCGGAATGGAGCCCTCTCGGGGCCCCTCACTCCCCAGTTTCCCTCTTCCAATGCCATGGAATGGCTCCTTATGACTACTCTTAAGCTAAGTAAGATGGATTTTCTCCCTCACAGGATTCCTCGCCCCGTTTCCCCATACCTATTACAATAGGCCATGGAATGGCGCCCACCTTGTTATCATATGACTACTCTAATGCTGAATGAGGCGGAATAGAGCCCCTGTGGGTTCCCTAATCCCCCAGTTTCCCTGTACCTATTCCAGTGCAATGCAATCACTGATTCATGATGGCTTCCCTGATGGGGTCCCTCACCTCCTAGTTTACGCCTAACTGCTCTAATTCAGACTGAGCCAGAATTGAGTCCCTTTAGGAGCCAGTTTCTCCCTGCCCTGCTGCCAAGTGGTGGTTTCCTGTGGTGAAGAGAGGAAGCAGAGGGCTCTAAGAGCTAAGAGCAGGCTGCTTGTTGAGACAGGTCTACGTAGGGTGAGTGAAACCGCAGAGGTCCCAGCTGTGTTATGCTATGCTAACGCTAGGCTATGCTAATGCTATGTTATTCTATGCTACACTAATGCTAGGCTATGCTTGGCTAGCCAACCGCACTGACAGTCTCTAGAGTGTGTCTGCCACAGCCCACACACCAACGCTGAGGCCAATCATGAAACCTTATCAGTTTATCATTACATATTTATTGACTCATTTCCGGATATCTTCTAAACTACCCACAATGCACTATTTCTCAACTGCATATGGAGGATCTTCTCTGTGCTACCGAGTTTGTATGCTAGCTCGGTAGCTAGCTCAAGCTGACTAACGATCTAAACATGCTAGCATGTAATTACATTCCAGACCAAGTGTTGCCGTTGGTGAGCTACAATCCACCAATCACAGGAATAAACAAGAAGTGATGTAAACAAGAAGCAGATGGTGATGTGCGCTTCACGTACTTTGTGGCTGTATTATCTAGTGGGAATCTATCTATTTGGGATTTCACTGATGCTCCATCGGCCGGTGAAGCTGCCGCATCCCCCTGGATGTTGTAGCATCAGATGGGCCCCAGCCATCAATCTGCAAGTCTCTTTGCTTTGATTTGTAGTTATTTTTTTGTTGTGTTTTGTTAGTTGTGTTCTAGCTCCCAAGTGGCGCAGTGGTCTAAGACGCTGCGTCTCAGTGCTGGAGGCTTTACTGCAGTACCTGGTTCGTAATCCAGGCTGCATCACATCCGGACGTGATTGGGAGTCCCATAGGGCGGCTCACAATTGGCCCAAGGTAGGCCGTCATTATAAATACGAATGTGTTCTTAACTGACTTGCCTAGTTAAATGAAGGTTAAATAAAAAAATTGCTGGTCTTGAGTAGTTGGGCTCTAGCTTGCTGACCATAACTGTGGTGGTTGGTTAGGCTGGCTAGACTAGTACCTAGTCTGGCTAAAAAATTAAAGTTAGCTGGCTGGCTAAGATAACTGCATATAGTTAACATTCTTTGATAAATGGTTAGATGGAGTTATGTATTTCAAAAACTTTGTTTTACTTTAATGTACAGTAGCTGTAAACTAGGTGTCGATAGCAAACTGGCAGGGCTAACATTAGCAGACAAGTTGATTTGTAACAATAAATTCATAATATTTGAAGTATTTTCTTGTACGCTGGCTGAAATTTTAATTGAAACCAGAAACCAGAGTGCAACATTTGGGTTTAATTTGAAGATATTCATTTGAAGTTATTTCTGTTGGAGTTTACATTATAGGGAATAGGTTGGCTTACCGGGTCCTCCATATTACATCACCCACCGGAAAAACATTTTCCAACATGACTTCAGCATTCTTCTGAATTCTGACTTTAGATGCGTATATACTAATGCAATTCCATATGTTACATGTGGTTACGTTTATGCTACCTCCAGTTTAAGGTTATTGTCTTGAAGGTTTAAGCTGGGCTTCATGTGTGTTTTAGTGATGGCTCGTTCACGAACGAATGGCTCTTTTAGAACGGCTCTTTTTGGTGAGCGTTGGTAACCGAATCACATTGTGAAACAGATGTTAATTTGGCTCCGATTTGCATACTACTACTGTTGCTTTTTGAGTTTTAAACAACGATTATCTGAAAATAAGTTACAAAAATCATTCTCTGAAGATGGTGAATCCTCACTGCAGAAACAGTCAATATTGTCAAGAGCACGTCATTCTGGCCCACGCTAATTTTTGCAGTGCATAAACATTCATTTGAATGTGCATATCATTATATTTTTTTGGGCTTTACACAAGAGATTTGAGTTCTAGGTTGATTTTCAAGCATTTTGAATCAAAAGCCGTTTGTGAGCCAAATGATGCTTGTTTTTAAATGAAAGGGGCCAAATGATCCGGCTCACCGAAAAGACTTGGAATGCCAATCACTAGTGTGCGTGCTGATTTATGGAATGTTGGAGGACTGAGGGACGTGGTTAGCAACAGTTTTAGCAGCAGCACTCCCTATAACACTCCCTACACGTTGACGAATCAGGACACCGACACTGAGCCACTTAAACTGTCTGTCTTTGGTTCTTTCTCTTGGTATCTTTCTTAGACCATTCCCTTCTGTGATGTTCATGTCTGTTATTTGTGTGATTTCTTACTTTCTTTCTTGGTTTCTTGATTATGGTTGATGTTTTTGTCTGTTGGAACTGATGCATTGTACAGATGTACTTACACATTCTGCAGTTAACCTTCTCTGATCATTTGGTGAATGGTCTTAGTTATCCACTAAACTGTCAGTTGACCTGCTTTGCCTGTCATAACAGTATGCTGTATGTCTCTGTGTATATACATTGACAGTACTGTTTGACAGCCACTGTATGGAAACAATGTAAACTGTCCCGTTACATGTACAGTACACATGAGTTTATAAACACTATCACAAGTAACATTACAGACTTGCCTCATGTCACTGCCATACAAATGGAGTAGGATTGGGTGGTGTATACTGTTCCTATAGTATTGTGCGATTTAAGTCTAACCTTCTTTCGTGGCCATACAAAGGGATGATGTATAACATTCCTGTTGTGTACTGCGCTCTGTGGTTTACTTCTTTAAAATGACTTGCAAATTGCTATGGTGTTGTAAGTGACCTAACACAGAGCTACGGTAATATCTTGTTTCTTTCCAAGAGAACCTTCAGCCAGAGGTTTTATTTGTCACGTGGTGAAAACAAGGTTTTTCTCTGTGTACATGCCACCCTCCAGTCTCATCCCCATGTAGAAAAGGATTTGCTGATGTATTGGTGAATCCTAACAGCTGTCTAGGTTCCAGCTCTTTCGCCCCTTCACCTTCCAAATCTGTCCCTCCCTCAGTCCCTCCTTCTCTCCGTCTCTGTCAAATCAGCTGATGTCGTCGCTGAATCTTACTTTTCTTCTTCCCTCTTTCTCTCCATCTCTGTCAGATCAGCTGACTTCTACCAGCTATAAAAGGCCCAACTCCCCAGTCTTCCCGAACCAGTGGCCTCTTTCCCATCCCTTCTTCCCTCTGCCCCTCTTTCTCTCTCTCTGTCACGCTCCTCTTAGCCCTCCTCTTCCTTGACATGGCCCTGTGATATTGCTCCAGCTTTCAAGTCCATGCCTTCACACGACCCAGCCAAGTTATTCACTGCATATTTCAGGCAACAGCAGCAGGAGTCAGTCTCAGAGTGTATTCTCACTATGGAAGATTCTGTAATGTTTTTGAGAAAATACCCTCAGCTCTACCTTTAGTGTAATCTAAACTTGCGAACTTGTCACGTTTCCTGTGCCATCTCCGGAGGTCACGTTTTTTCAGACACAATTTGTTTAGCTATATCTCACGTAATGATTGTAATGATTTGCATTATAGGACACAATTAAGTCTGGCTTGTTTTGAGGTAATTAGCTTAAGTTGTAATATAATCGACTGTAAAACTTAAATTAATAGCCCGTGCATTTATTTGCTTAAATCACTGGACACAACAGGCGCCTTATTAGAGAGGCTTCTATTTGAGCCAGGCGTCTATTTCCTTAATGCACACAGCTTTTGCTCATTTGCATAGGAAATTGTTTAATTCCAGCATTCACTTCCAGCATTTTACTAAATGTATTTATTTCCTACACTAATGTGTTATCATTTACGCACTGTGTCACATTTATTTTGTCTTAGTATGCCCCTATTTAAAAAAACGTATTCATATCTTTGACTGTGCATTTCCGGCAGTTTTTACTTTCACCACTAGAGGGCGATCAACCAAGTTTTTGGGGTCTGTACTCTCAAAGTTGTTGTTGACTGTTTTTGTGCTTGCATGTTAGCAAGCAGTATTCAGCTGTTAGCAGCCAATGGCTAGCAGTTTCTTATTGGCGATAAAAATTGATGATTGCCGAGTCATTACTGAATTATGTAATGTAACGAATCAAACATTATACCTTGTAAACAAATCATGGTAATTCATGGTAACCTCCTAAACAGTTAATTTAGACCAGGTGTTTATTTGAAACAGGCGTTTATTTCCTGAAATGTGTGCCGTTGCCTGACTATTAAAAGGGACAGGTGGCTATTTGAGACTCTGCATTTAATGGACGTTTTACGGTTGTTAGCTAACAATTATGTGATGCATAGCCTAGATAATTTATTTAGCTTGCTACCTAGCTCTGTATAATGCATGATACTGTTTTATAACATTTATTCACTTCTGTGTTTGAGAGCTGTAACTAATCGTTTTTTTTAATATAGCCAGCCTTGGTAGTAGCCTAGTCATAATGTTGTTAGCTAGCTAACTCTGTCTTACTTGTTCTGTAATTTAAGTTTGCAAAAGGGAAAATATACCCTCTTAAAATCAATGAAATCAATCAAATGTATTTATAAAGCCCTTTTTACATCAGCAGATGTCACAAAGTGATATACAGAAACCCAGCCTAAAACCCCAAACAGAAAGCAATGCAGATGTAGAGGCACGCTGGCTAGGAAAAACTCCTCTTCTGTCTGTGACTGGTGGAGATAGTACATGGCCATTAAGGCCAGATTGTTCTTCAAGATGTTCAAAAGTTCATAGATGACCAGCAGGGTCAATCAGAGGTCGAGACAGTAGGTGCATTGAGAGAGAGTCAAAAACAGCAGGTCCGGGACAAGGTAGCACGTCCGGTGAACAGGTCAGGGTTCCATAGCCGCAGGCAGAACAGTTGAAACTGGAGCAGCAGCACAACCAGGTGGACTGGGGACAGCCAGGAGTCATCAGGCCAGGTAGTCCTGAGGCATTGTCTTAGGGCTCAGATCCTCCGGGAGGGGAGGGAGAGAGAGTGAGAATTAGAGGGAGCGTACTTAAATTCACACAGGACACCAGATAAAACAGGAGAATTACACTAGATATAACAGACTGACTCTAACCCCCCGGCACATAGACTATTGCAGCATAGATAGAGGCTGAGATGGAGGGGGGGGGGGCACTGTTGCCCCGTCTGATGATACCCCAGGACAGGGCCAACCAGGCAGGATATAACCCCACCCACTTTCTCAAAGCACAGCCCCCACACCACTAGAGGGATGTCAACAGACCACCAACTTACTACCCTGAGACAAGGCTGAGTATAGCCCGCGAAGATCTCCTCCACCGCACGAACCTAAGGAGACGCAAAACCGGACAGGAAGGTCACGTCTGTGACTCAACCCATTCAAGTGACGCACCCCTCCTAGAGACGGCATGGAAGAGCACTAGTAAGCCAGTGACTCTGCCCCCGTAATAGGGTCAGAGGCAGAGAATCCCAATGGAGAGATGGGAGCTGGCCAGGCAGAGACAGCAAGGGCGGTTCGTCACTCCAGTGCCTTACCATTCACCTTCGCACCCCTGGGCCAGACTACACTCAATCATAGGACCTACTGAAAGACTTAAAGGTCGAGACCAAGTTTGCGTCTCTCACATGGATAGGCAGACCATTCCATAAAAATGTAGTTCTATTGGAGAAAGCCCTGTCTCCAGCTGTTTGCTTAGAAATTCTAGGAACAATAAGGAGGCCTGCATCTTGTGACCGTAGAGTACGTGTAGGTATGTACAGCAGGACCAAATCGGAGAGATATGTAGGAGCAAGCCCATGTAATGCTTTGTAGGTTAGCAGTAAAACCTTGAAATCAGCCCTAGCCTTAACAGGAAGCCAGTGTAGAGAAGCTAGCACTGGAGTAATATGATAAACATTTTTGGTTCTAATCAAGTTTTAGCTGAATTTAGCTGAAGTGTATTTAGTGATTTATCCGGGTAGCCCGAGAGTAGAGTATTTCAGTAGTCTAATCTAGAATTGACCAAAGTATGGATGAGCTTTTCTGCCACATTTTTGGACAAAACGTTTCTGATTTTTGCAATGTTACGAAGATGGAAAAAAGCTGTCATTGAAATATTCTTGTTATGTTTGTCAAAAGAGAGACCAGGGTCCAGAATAACTCCAAGGTCCTTCACAGTTTTATTTGAGACGACTATACAACCATCAAGATTAATTGTCAGATCCAACAGCAGATCTCTTTGTTTCTTGGGACCTAGAACTAGCGTCTCTGTTTTGTACGAGTTTAAAAGTAAAACATTTGCCACCATCCACTTCCTTATGTCTGAAACACAGGCTTCCTGGTGAGGCAGTTTTAGCGCTTCACCATGTTTCATCAAAATGTCTAGCTGTGTGTCGTCCGCCTAGCAGTGAAAGTTGACATTGTGTTTCCGAATGACATCCCCAAGAGATAGAACATATAGTGAAAACAATAGTGGTCCTAAAATGGAACCTTGAGGAATGCCGAAATGTACAATTAATTTGTCAGAGGACAAACCATCCACAGAGACAAACTGATATCTCTCCGACAGATAAGATCTAAACCAGACAAGAACTTGTCCGTGTAGACCAATTAGGGTTCCCAATCTCTCCAAAAGATTGTCGTGATCGATGGTGTCAAAAGCAGCACTAAGGTCTAGAAGCAAGTGGACAGATGCAGAGCCTTGGTCTGATGCCATTAAAAGGTAATTTACCACCTTCAAGTGTGCAGTCTCAGTTCTATGATGGGTTCTAAAGCCAGCCTGAACTGTTTCATATGCAATATTTGTTTTCAGGAAGGCAGTGAGTTGCTGCGCGGCAGCTTTTTACATTTTCTTTTAGAGGAATGGGAGATTCGATATAGGCCGAGAGTTTTTAACATTTTCCGGGTCAAGATTTGGCTTTTTCAAGAGAGGCTTTATTACTGCCACTTTTAGTGAGTTTGGTACACATCCGGTGGATAGGGAGCCATTTATTATGTTCAACATAGGAGGGCCAAATAAAAAAACTATGTCGGAAATGTTAGCAACACCTCTGCGGGATGCGCAAGGGATATGGTCACTAGAGTAACCAGAAAGAGATGCCTCATTTAACACAGTAAATTCATCAGGCTTGAGCCATGTTTCAGTCAGGCCAATCACATCAATATTATGATCAGTGATTAGTTAATTGACTATGACTGCCTTGGAAGTGAGGGATCTAACATTAAGTAGCCCTATTTTGAGATGTGAGATATCACAATCTCTTTCAATAATGACAGGAATTGAGGAGGTCTTTATTCCAGTGAGATTGCTAAGACAAACACCGCCATGTTTTGTTTTGCTCAACCTAGATCGGGGCACAGACACCTTCTCAATGGGGATAGCTGAGCTGACTACACTGACTGTGCTAGTGGCAGACTCCACTAAGCTGGCAGGCTGGCTATCTCATTGTGGAGCTAGAGGAGTTATATCCCTGTCTATGTTGATAGATAAGATGAGAGCACCCCTCCAGCTAGGATGGAGTGGGTCACTCCTCAGCAGGCCAGGCTTGGTCCTGTTTGTGGGTGAGTCCCAGAAAGAGGGCCAATTATCTACAAATTCTATTTTTTGGGAGGCGCAGAAAACAGTTTTCAACCAGCGATTGAGTTGTGAGACTCTGTTGTAGAGCTCATCACTCCCCCTAACTGGGAGGGGGCCAGAGACAATTACTCGATGCCGACATATCTTTCTAGCTAATTTACACACTGAAGCTATGTTGCTCTTGGTGACCTCTGACCGTTTCATCCTAACATCATTGGTGCCGACGTGGATAACAATATCCCTATATTCTCTACGCTCGCCAGTTTTAGCCTTAGCCAGCACCCTCTTCAGATTAGCCTTTACGTTGGTAGCCTCGCCCCCTGGTAAACAGTGTATGATGGCTGGAGGATTCTTTTTAAGTCTAATATTGCCAATGACTAGGGTTTTCAATTTGTCAGAGTTAATGGTGGGAGGCTTCAGCTTAGACCCCGTAACGGGTGGAAGAGAAACCTGAGAAGGCTCGGCCTCTGACTCTGACTCCTTGCTTAACGGGGAAAACCGGTTGAACGTTTCTGTCGGCTGAATGAGCGACACCGGTTGAGCATGCCGACAGCATTTCTTTCCAGAAGCCTTGAATAAATTGTCCGGCTGTGGGGACTGTGCCGCTGGATTTATACTACTATCTGTACTTACTGGTGGCACAGACGCTGTTTCATCCTTTCCTACACTTAAATTGACCTTGCCTAACATTTGCATCTGAAAAGGGCTTGTAACACGGCTATCCTCACCATGAGGCGATAGCTCTCCTGTATGTTATGAGTACAGTGACTACAATTAGATGGCGTAGTGTTAATATTGCTACTTTTCGGCTGGTGGAGGTCCTTTAGAACCATGTCCAGATAAAGTGTCCTGGGTGAAAAAGTTGAATGAAAAAAGTTGAGCGAGGACAAAACTAAGACTTTGGTAAATGTGTTTTTGATTAATGCAGATTTTGATTAAACGGTTATTAAAAGTAAAAACCGAAGGCCTCCCAAGTGGCGCAGTGGTCTAAGGCACTGCATCGCACTGTTGTGACGTCACTACAGCATGGAGTTCGATCCTGTGTCACAACTGGCTGTGACCAGCGTTGTCCGCGTTAGGGGAGGGTTTGTCCGGGGGGGGTTCACTTGGCTCATCGTGCTTTAGCGACTCCTTGTGGCGACACATTGGTGTGGCTGGCTTTTAAGCTAGCGGATGTTAAGAAGGGTCATGTTTCGGAGGATGAATGGCTCGACCTTCACCTGTCCCGAACCTGCTGGTGAGTTGCAGCGATGAGACAAGATTGTAATATCACGAAACTGGGGAGGAAAAGGGGGGAAAATTACAAATGAAAATATAAAACATTTATGACAAGTTTGGCAGGTAGCCAAGTAGGAACAAACAGCACAGCAACATAGAGTGATGGCTCTACGGTCCTCCTATCCTTCTGATGTCTGCACATGCTTGTGAATTGGTGTATCTAATGGTTTAAAGGAGAAGCTGCTCTCATAACATTCTTCCAAACTGTCTACTGTAAGATTTACACGACTAGAGGTGTGCAGGGAGAACGTAGCAGTTATCAGTATCTTTGGTAGCGTCTCCGAAGCCACCGTAAGTGTAGCTCATGTGAACACAAACATTTTTAATATCACGTGACTTTACGAGACCGGTGCTGGTAACAAATCTAGTGGATCTGAACAGGCCCTCAGTCATTCAGTCGCTATGGGGGAGATGTCTGTCTATGTCTATGTCCCTCTCCACTCCCTTCCTTTCCACCCGATTAGCAACACTGACTGGAAGTGACTAGATGATAGTAATGTGTGGACACAAAGTATGGCCATGTGAAAGCCTAAATATAGAATGTAAGGTACTTTCCCATTTTGAATGAGGCGAACAGGTCAGAAAATGGCCACAGTAATACAACTAAGGCATGGTGCTGCTACACATTTTGACTTCTGACCCAACCAAGTCTTTCTCAGGTAATGGGAGACTCCCCCAACCCCTTCACTCTCACTACCACCCCCACCTCCACTTCTTTCCCCCACTCTCTCCACCGCTCCCTCCTCCCAGAAGACAATCTCGCCTTTACCGAGCACTCCACCCGGCCTCCACCTGTGCCCCTCAACACTCAAACATGGAGCCAGTGAGTTTACAGACGGTTATTAATGTCCATGTCTGGGAATTTACGTTAAGTGTACATACATGGATCCTGTATGTCTTACTGTACACCGTAGACAAGTCTGGAGAGGTGTGGTAAGGTCTTAGTACTTGTTGCTATGTGAAGAAGGTGCAGAAGTATGTACCAGTTTCTCGAAGTGGTGGTTAGCGTGTGGTTAACACCATACTGTGAATAACTAGAGACATTATGACTAACTTTCTTCAGTCTTTTCCTTATTCACTCACTCATTCACTCACTCCCTTCTTCTCTTTTTCTTTACACAGTCCATTTTTTGTGTCTCTCGTTCTCTCCACACTGTCCTTAGTTCACTTTCCAGACCTGTTATCGCACCATCCATCCAGCTCTCTTTGTCCAGGAATACCCCATAATATTTATAACCCATGTTATATATATATTCTCCAACAGACAGACAATTCTAGCATTGTGGTTTAGCCACCTCGTTTGCAAGCCTCTCGTCACTGTCTCATCCAGAGATAGAGTTGTTTGATGCTGGGTGTCTAACATTTGTTATTGATACTATGTCTGTCTATGAATTATGAGCGAGCTAGTTTTTTCCTGTCCACTTCAAAGAGGTTATTACCTAGGCTCGGTGTTTAGTAAGGGTTTTGTCCCGTCCACTTCCAAGAGGTTATTACCTAGGCTCGGAGTTCAGGAAGGTTTTTGTCCCGTCCACTTCCACAATATGAATGGTTTTATATCTCATAGGTTCTTGGTGACGTGAGTAATTGTTTAAAAAGGTTTAGGTCTGGGTATTTGCTTGGGAGGAACGTGAGGAGGACAAAAGTAGACAACTGCAGGGTGATGCCTTCGCAGGTGGAAGAGTGGTTAGACTTGCAACCTGCAGCTCCATCCATTTATCCCTCCCTACATGTCTTTTCCACTGCTTGTAGATTGACATGCCTAGCAGACTGGAAACAACACCCCAGTCACATTCCACCCTATCCCAGGCCTCACTCTCTATTCCTTGCCCATGGCTGTCTGTACCTAGCCCTTGTCAATTGGGATCTCCCCTCAAGCATTGCCCAAACTTTTCTACCGTCAACAAAGATGGTTAATGAATTGCTATTGAAGGTCAATGTGGTGTTTTTACGCTGGCTAATTACCCCAAATGACCTGAGACAGAATTCCACGAGAGAAAGAGCATGGCTGGAGATAAGCATTGAACAAACTCAACTTCTGACAAGAGAGAACCTGTTCACCCTTTCCCGGTGACTTACTGTAAATGCATATGGACAGTCAGGACACTCTTCTGCCTCTCTCTTCCAGGGTTGTTTTCAGAGGTTATTTTTTACCTCCTCCCTGACTACCTCTGTGTTATCATGGGCAACACAGACACACACACACACACACACACACACACACACACACACACACACACACACACACACACACACACACACACACACACACACACACAAACACTGATGCGCTGAGAGGGAAGCTAGTCCACTGACCCTTGACCCTTTCTCTTTTTAGACCACGGCTTCGACACATCTTTACAGACACTCACACTCTCTCACACACACACACACACACACACACACACACACACACACACACACACACACACACACACACACACACACACACACACACACAGCCCTATACACTAATATTGAGGGACCTAGCACTGTCACACAGACATACTGGGCTAGTGTTTCACTTGCCTCTCCATTCAACAGGAATGAATGGCATTTTTACCTTGGTGCACATGTAACCTTTTCACTACCCTTCCCCCTACCCCCTCCTCCACTAGCCCTGTTACCACAGTGACCTGACCATTGTATAAGTATACAAGAAAAGATCAGGGAACATTACTCAGCTACTGTGGCGCTGCCATAGCACTAGAAGACATAGAATTGAACATTCACATGTAATGCCATTACTCCAATGTAATTGGTGGACTGGCGGCCATAATGGATTTGGAATGTTGGAATCAAATGGAATCGTACCGCCATATTGGGTGAATGGTGAACCATGAAAAAGTCTGTACATTCTAGAACTTCTAGAACTTCCAGGTGTTCTATTTCTATGAGAGCTCTAGCCTTGCACCAGCAACCAACATAGACACAGAGATAAATATACCACTTAAATATAGATTTTAGGCCTCTCTCCCTCTTTCTCTCCCTCTGTCTCCCTCTCACTCTCTATCTTTCTCTCTCCCCCCTCTCTCTCTCTCTATCTCTCTACCTCCCCTCTCTCTCTCCGGGTGACTCAGACAGTGAATCCAACACTCCTCTTCTTCTTTCCCTGGCGCCAACGTTCCCTCCATCTTGTGTAAAAAAAAAGAACAGATTAATTTTAGACGGATCGAGGGGTTGTTTAGAAAGTCCCCCGTCCCTAAAACTGCCCCCAGCCTCATCATCCAAGCATCTGACTGTATGACGGTTAGAATTCAGGAACAGGTATTTATAAAGCGTCTCAAATCAAATCAAATCAAATTTATTTGTCACATACACATGGTTAGCAGGTGTTAATGCAAGTGTAGCGAAATGCTTGTGCTTCTAGTTCCGACCATGCAGTAATATCTAACAAGTAATATAACCTAACAATTCACAACAACTACTTTATACACACAAGTGTAAAGGAATGAATACGAATATGTACATAAAAATATATAAATGAGTGATGGCCGAACGGCATAGGCAAGATGCAGTAGATGGTATAGGGTACATTATATACATATGAGATGAGTAATGTAGGGTATGAAAACATAAAAAGCGGCATTGTTTAAAGTGGCTAGTGATACATTACATCAAGATGGCAAGATGCAGTAGATGGTATAGAGTACAGTATATACATATGAGATGAGTAATGTAGGGTATGAAAACATTATATGAAGTGGCATTGTTTAAAGTGCTAGTGATACATTACATCAAGATGGCAAGATGCAGTAGATGGTATAGAGTACAGTATATACATATGAGATGAGTAATGTGGGGTAGGAAAACATTATATAAAGTGGCATTGTTTAAAGTGGCTAGTGATACATTTAATTACATGTCAGTGGCACTGTGTTGTCCTCAAAGCGAGCAAAAAAGCTGTTTAGTCTGTCTGGGAGCAAGGCATTGTGATCCGCGACGGGGCTGGTTTTTCTTTTGTAGTCCGTGATTGACTGTAGACCCTGCCACCTACCTCTCGTGTCTGAGCCATTGAATTGTGACTCCACTTTGTCTCTGTACTGACGCTTAGCTTGTTTGATTGCCTTGCGGAGGGAATAGCTACACTGTATTCGGTCATGTTTCCGGTCACCTTGCCCTGATTAAAAGCAGTGGTTCGCGCGTTAAGTTTTGCGCGAATACTGCCATCAATCCACGGTTTCCGGTTTGGGAATTTTTTAATAGACGCTGTGGGTACGACATCGCCGATGCACTTGTTAATAAAATCGCACACCGAATCAGCGTATTCGGCAATGTTGTTGCTGGCTGCAATGCGGAACATATCCCAGTCCACGTGATCGAAGCAGTCTTGAAGCGTGGAATCCGATTGGTCGGACCATCGTTGAACACACCTGAGGGCGGGAGCTTCCTGTTTTAGTTTCTGTCTATAGGCTGGGAGCAACAAAATGGAGTCGTGGTCAGCTTTTCCGAAGGGAGGGTGGGGGACGGCCTTATATGCGTCGCAGAAGTTAGAATAGCAATGATCTAGGGTTTTGCCAGCCCTTGTAGCACAATCGATATGCTGATAGAATTTGGGGAGCCTTGTTTTCAGATTAGCCTTGTTAAAATCCCCGGCTACAATAAATGCAGCCTCAGGATATGTGGTTCCAGTTTACATAGAGTCCAATGAAGTTCTTTCAGGGCCGTCGATGTGTCTGCTTGGGGTGAATATACACGACTGTGATTATGATCGAAGACAATTCTCTTGGTAGATAATGCGGTCAACATTTGATTGTGAGGAATTCTAAGTCAGGTGAACAAAAGGACTTCAGTTCCTGTATGTTGTTATGATCACACCACATCTCGTTAATCATAAGGCATACACCCCCGCCCTTCTTCTTACCAGAGAGATGCTTGTTTCTGTCGGCGTGATGCGTGAAGAAACCAGGTGGCTGTACCGACTCAGATAACGTGTCTCGAGTGAGCCATGTTTCCGTGAAACAAAGAACGTTACAGTCTCGGATGTCTCTCTGGAATGCTACCCTTGCACGGATTTCATCTACCTTGTTGTCAAGAGACTGGACTTTGGCGAATAGTATGCTCGGGAGCGGTGCGCGATGTGCCCGTCTACAGAGCCTGACAAGAAGACCGCTCCGTCTGCCCCTTCTACGTCGTCGTTGTTTTGGGTAGCCGGCTGGGATCCGATCCATTGTCCTGGGTGGTAGGCCAAACAGAGGATCCGCTCCGGGAAAGTCGTATTCCTGGTCGTAATGTTGGTGAGTTGACGTTGCTCTTATATCCAATAGTTCCTCCCGACTGTACGTAATAAAACCTAAGATTACCTGGGGTAACAAAGTAAGAAATAACACATAAAAAAACAAAATACTGCATAGTTCCTAGGAACGCGAAGCGAGGCGGCCATCTTTGTCGGCGCCGGAAGTGTACTCTCTCAGAGTAGGTTTGCTGATGTAGGATCAGGTTCTGTCTCTCCATATAATCTTGTTAATTATTATCTAAAATTATAAAATGGTCTGGGATCAGCACTCCTAATCTGAGACACTTTATGAATACGGGCCCAGGTATTCAGTGGAAGTGTTCAAATGAATGCTCATGTGGGGCCAGAGTTTTCTCCTAATCATATGACCTGACCAAGTGAAACTCTGTGCCCTTGTTTTAGGCTAAAATGAGGATCTAGAGTTTTTCCTGGTCATATGCGTAAATGGCTGAAATGGAGTCAGGCGCAGGAGAGCAGATTTGGGTAGCAAACGGAGCCTTTCATTTAGGCGAACCAAAAACACACGGCACAACGAACACTAAATACAAGACGGGTTGACATAACCCAGCTGCAACCAGTCTAACGTGCGCATACATGAAACAATAAACAATCCCACACAAAGACATGGGGGGAACAGAGGGTTAACTTTTTTGGTCTAGGGGGCAGCATTCGGAATTTTGGATGAAAAGCGTGCCCAAAGTAAACTGCCTGCTACTCAGGCCCAGAAGCTAGGATATGCATATAATTGGTGGATTTGGATAGACAACACTCTAAAGTCTCTTAAACTGTTAACATTATATCTGTGAGTATAACAGAACTTATTTGGCAGGCGAAACCCCGAGGACAAACCATCCAGGAATTGTTTTTTTTTGAGGTGACAGTGTTTTCAATGGGTTTCTATGTGGATCTAGATTTCTAAGGCACTTGCTTGCAGTTCCTATCGCTTCCACTGGATGTCAACAGTCTTTAGAAATTGGTTGATGTTTTTCTTTTGAGTAATGAAGAAGTATGGCTGTACAGAATGAGGGTTGAGTCTAGTGTACTGTTGTTTTTGGGGCGCGCGACCTGAAAGCTCGTTCCTCTTTGTTTTCGTCCTGTATTGAACACAGTTTATCCCGTCTTAAATTTGATCGATTATTTACGTAAAAAAATACCCAAAGTTGTATTAGGAAAGTTGTTTGAAATGTTTGGATCAAGATTACAGGTAACTTATTAGATATTTTGTAGTCATGTTGCGCGAGTTGGAACCGTTGTTTTTCTGATTCAAACGCGCCAAATAAATTGACATTTTGGAGATATAACGACGGAATTTATCGAACAAAAGGACCATTTATGATGTTTATGGGACATATTGGAGTGCCAACAGAAGAAGATCTTCAAAGGTAAGGCATGAATTATATCGTTATTTCTGAGTTTTGTGTCACGCCTGGTGGGTTGAATTATGATTGTCATGTGTTTGTTTGATGGGGTGCTGTCCTCAGATAATAGCATGGTTTGCTTTCGCCCTAAAGCCTTTTTGAAATCTGACTAGATTAACAAGAAGTTAAGCTTTAATTTGGTGTATTGCACTTGTGAATGTATGAAAGTTAAATATTTCTAATAATTTGTTTTGAATTTCGTGCTCTGCCATTTCACCGGATGTTGTCGAAACGTTCCGCTAGCGGAACCCCTACCCGTAAAAGGTTAAATACACAACAAGTAATTGAGGGGATTGAAACCAGGTGTGAGGAAAACAAGACAAAACAAATGGAAAATGAAAAGTGGATCGATGATGGCTAGAAGACCGGCAACGCCGCCCGCCGAGCGCCGCCCAAACAAGGAGAGGACCCGACTTCGGCGGAAGTCGTGACACTTAGGTTCAAAGTTTACATGATCAGATCACATGTTCAGGAAAAACTCCTTACCAAATACAATGGATCGCTACATCAAAAAAACTCCTTTAACCTATTACTGCAGTGGGCTAAATCAAGGTCACAGAGTGATTCTTGGTAGTCTTAAACAAATCTACTTTGAAACAGAAGTATACACCTCACACACGGTTATGGGCTTAAAAAAGAAGATATAGAGTTGTCAGATATAGAGTTGCAATGTATACAATTTAGAGTTTGCATCCCAATATTACACTTTATATACAGAATACTGAAATACAACTGTTTGACATAGAAACACTGGATTTTTCCTCGTTTTTCTTTCTCAATGATCTTTATTAATGCTGAAAAATATTTGGTCATTGACTGCAGGAAAGGGCTGCATGTGGAGGCTGCGCCATGTAGGGACATGTGTGTGAGGGGGGACGGAGTGTGTGTGTGTGTGTGTGTGTGTGTGTGTGTGTGTGTGTGTGTGTGTGTGTGTGTTCTGTGTTTCTGTCTAAGGTATACCTTATCAGTTTCTAAACTTCCGCTGAATACCACCAAGTCAAAAGTCTATAGTCGGACCACCGTCAGCCATCAACCACCCACTTCATAACAAATACCTGTCACAGGCCCCCCTATAACACCCCTATAACGCCCCTATATCCCAATGACAGCAAAGACATGAAGACATATACTGTAGACAGGTAGAACAGCCCAAAACAACCAACACTCATTCATCATCATATTATCTTGCTGTCAGAACTCTCAAGGCCATTGACAGAGTAGTTAGAAGCAGACCTGGGTTAAAATAGCTACTATTTGAAATATGTTTCCAGCTTGCCTGTCTTAATGTGCCTATAAAATAGACATCTCTAATGTGGCCTAACTTCTACCTCGAGATCCTTTGATGTCTGAATCATATGAGGGGTGACTGACAACCTATTCCCCAGAGCCACATTAGAGATGTGTCACAAATAGCACCCTATTTCTTATAGTGCACTTCTTTTGACCTATGAGCCCTATGAGCCGTGGTCAAAAGTTGTGCACTATTAAGGAAATAAGGTGGTATTTGACCCGAGTGGCTCCCTTAGCTCTGCTTTAGACACTTGAACTTAAGAAACCCTCCACTGTTTTTGAAAACATGTGAAACTAAATCTGCCCAGCGGGACTTGATCTCCTAGTGGGGACAAGCTGAGACACAAACAGAGAGAATGTGAGTCCCACATTCAGTATTTAGTATATATTAGGAACCCCATTAGCTATTTTTACTCTTCCTGTGGTCCAAACAGGAATAAAGCAATACATCATAATAACACGATAGTCTACATAATAATAAAACAATACTCTACAACAATAATAAAACAATTCTACACAATTTGCCATGGGGCGGAGAGAAGGTTTTGCAATTTTATAGCACATTTCATGCAATCCTTCTCATTTTGACATGGGGCGGAGAGAAGAATTAGCAGTTTTATGATTTGTCCCAAATACAATGATTTTAGTTTTTGATATATTTAAGACTAGTTTATTACTAGCCATCCATTCTAAAACTGTCTGCAGCTCCTTGTTAAGAGTTGCAGTGATTACTTGCTGTGGTAGTGAAAATGTATACTCATCAGTGTACATAGACACACAGTCTTTACTCAAAGCTAGTGGTAGGTCATTAGTAAAGATTTAAAACAGTAAAGAACCAAGACAGTTGCCCTGAGGTATACCACACTCTACCAGGTCTATATTAGAGTGTTCTGTGTTCTGTTAGATAGGTAGCTCTCATTCCATGATCCAAGATCATAACAAATACTTTTTTTCAGCAGGTGATCGATAATGTCAAAAGCTGTCAAAAGGGTTCTTCGGCTATCCCCATAGGAGAACCATTTTTGGTTCCAGATAGAACCATTTTGAGTTCCCTTTCCAGAGAGGGTTCTACATGGAACCCAAAACTATTCTACTTGGAACCAACAAGGGTTCTTCAAAGGGTTCTCCTATGGGGACAGCCGAAAGCCCCTTTTAGGTTCTAGAAAGCACCCTTTTTCTAAGAGCGTAACAAAACAGCTCCCACAATCTTCTTATTATCAATTTCTTTCAGCCAATCATCAGTCATTTGTGTCAGTGACGTACATGTTGAGCGCCTTTCCCTATAAGCGGGCTGAAAGTTTGTTGTTAATCAGTGTTTTCCAAAAGGCAGAGAAGGGAGAGCATGATGATTTTTCAGCGTCTCCTGTGAGTGAATTTGCACGTCCCGTGTAATGTAAGTGGTAACAATGAGTTTAATTAATTACTGTTTTGTGGCACATTCATATTTTTTGTTGTTGCATGTTTCATAGGCCTACATAGCAAACCACGGAGTCGGGGTGCATAGGCTATTTACCGAACATCAAGTTTATTAAAGTTGTCGAATCTCCTATATCCCTTTGCTATTCATAAATCATACTATGTAGTTAGTTATATGTCCATGGTATAGCATCGGGACATGTAAACTAAAGATCTTGTTTGTATTTTCCTAGGATTTGAAGCTCATGCTGAGACTTGTCAGTGACCTCTAAAGTAACTGGAGCCTAGTGATAGGTTGTACACGAACGAATGGCTCTTTTTGAAA
Source organism: Salmo trutta (assembly GCF_901001165.1). Lineage (NCBI taxonomy): Eukaryota > Metazoa > Chordata > Actinopteri > Salmoniformes > Salmonidae > Salmo > Salmo trutta. The sequence goes on along the minus strand of NC_042964.1, from coordinate 25,108,146 downwards.
GGATCTTTTAGATGAACGGAACCGAATCGCATCAGTGAGAGAGCCGTTCATTTGGCTCCCTAATTTGCATACTGGTAGGCCACTACTGCTTTTTGGCAATTATCTGGAGAGAAATTAGGAAAACATTCGATGAAGATGTTTACTCATTCTGGTCCAAAATATAATAAAAGAGAACAGGTTGAAGGTTATAAAAGCTAATGTCATGATACTTATATTGTATTCTTATTATTGAAGATATTGATATAGGCTTACAGGTTTGATTAAAGTGTCGACAATGAATTAGTCAACTGCTGCTTTCTGTGTAGCAAAACCCATGTTTAACACCTGCGTCATTCTTCAATCATACCTGCAGGGCTGTTCATAGGCGCTTGACTTTGTATAAAAGTAAGGGTACACAATCTGACGGGGTGTCTGGGGGTCCTTGATTGAAAGGTCTGAAACCCTACCAGGTCTGGGACTCAAAAACATCCTGCCCCCTCTCCCTGACAATCCCACCCACAGTGATTGATTGACAGGCAAAACTGTTAAAGGGATAGTTCACCCAAATTACTATATGACACCTTGGTTTCCTTACCTTAAGTGTCCACAGCAGCAGAGCCAATAAAATACATAATTTAAAAAACAAACATCATTGTGATAATTCATATCTTACAGTAAATATGACTTTAATCTCAAGAGAAGACACATTTCATGTTAAAAGGGTTATCTTAGAAAATTTTCCGGATCATATAGGCCTAGACAATATCCAGAACAACTAACAACACACTGAATTCATGCATTTTCTGTCATTTTAATTGTAAATGTCTTTCTGTTCAATACCAAAATGCGTTTTACCAATCTGGTAGGTAAAGTCGTGAAAAGTATTCAATAATTTAGCTGTGTATTTCAGATGGAATTAAGTCAGTAAAATATACTAGAGGCCACCAAAATTGAGCTCGTTCTACTCCAAAAAACTCCCTAGCTGGCTACTTTTTCTCTTTGGCTAGCTACTCAATGTACTTATGGAAAACACTGATTAATGTGTTTACTGTGAAATAACATATCTGTTCAAACTCCATTTTTTCCCAAAAGTTTACTAAGGGTCTGATTGGTCAGCTGTTTGAACCATTAAAGGCACTTTGCTATTCCTGGGTAGCGGAATGCACAGGAGGTTGGCGGCACCATAATTGGGGAGAACGGGCTTGTGGTAATGGCTGGAGTGGAATAGGAGGAATGGTATCAAATACACCAACACCGTGGTTTCCATGTGTTTGATTGCCATTCCATTCACTCCATTCCAGCCAATATTATGAGCCATCCTCCCCTCAGCAGCCTCCTTTGGCGGAATAACTTTGCTTCCCTCTAAGCCTGAGGGCACACACTTTACTTTAGGCATAGATTGCTGAGATGGCAAATAGGAGTGGCAATATAGTCCTCATCCACAGTAATTTTCCATCCAAGTTGTCAGAACCAGGTGGTTTGTCATTATTGATAAACAGCAATACTTTTTTTTTTACCTCTTCCACACTCTACAGAATTCAAAATGACAATGCTTGTCTTTCATTATTCATTAAAAAATGATATCATCACATTGAATAATTATAATATAGTCAGGAGTAGGTGTGTGGTCATTGGGAGTTCAGTTCCAGGTGCAACAGAGGTCAGTCTGGTTGTATCCAGAGCATAGTTATGAAGGTTCAGAGGTTGTTGTTGGCATGCTTTGCCTACATTCGCTAGTCTTGCCAATGAAAAAGTAATTAAAGTAGTTGGCAATATCAGAGGTTTTGTGATGAATGAGCCGTCTTATTTAATGACGGATGAATATGAGTTCGCCTCTTTCCCAACATTTTTATTTAAGGTACTCCAAAGCTTTTTACAATCATTCTTTATATAATTTACCTTTGTTTCGTAGTACAATTTCTTCTTCAAATGGCACCCTATTCCCTATATAGGACACTACTTTTGACCAGGGTCCATAGTATTTAGTGTACTAAATAGTGAATAGGGTGCCATTTGGGACACAAAACAGAGAGCACGGTTACATGGATAGTCAGATGAATGTATTAGTTTGATTCAAACGTTGACATGCTTTGCAAGAGGAACGATTCCCCTAATAATCCTGTTCACATGGACATATCTGAAATAATGCTACCTGTTGGCACTCTGACAAGTGCAGAAAATGGCAAAATCAAAATAAAATGTTCTGCCACAGCGAACATGTTATTTTTGGGAAGATTATTTGATTCTGAATTCGGACATACAGTCTAAAGTTTGTATGTGAAAACTACTTCTACTTCGCGTACATTCAGTTGTTCCCGAACTCACTTCACTCGCACTAAAGAAGGAGGCTCGCTCCGCTAATGCTAGCACATGCGCAGATCAAATACACCGCTGGAACGCCGACCAAGGTGTTTACATGACCTAATCATTTGAAAGATTGCTCAGAAAACCAGGTGTTTTAATCGGCGTATGCTTACTTCGATTTTGACCGTACTCTGATTAAGATAAGCAGAGTAAGGTGTTTACATGACTATTGCATAATCTGCCTACTGCCATAATCTGTTTAATATCGAATTATTAGTGTCCATATAAACGTACTCAGACAGACTAGCAGAAGCAGTTTCCTGACCTGTCAAGCTCTTAATAACAACACTTTAACAATTTGGACGTTTAAGGGAAGACTTTGAAGATTCAGGCTGACGTTTTCAAGCTCCCTGCTACTATACAGTCTGTCATAGTGGGTTATTGGTAGCTGATGTGGATGTTTGGGCCTGGTTATGCTAGCTAGTAGACACACAAGAGCTGGGGCGCCTTGCTTGCTGTTCTAGGCCGAAGCATTCATATCAGTTAGAATGATCTCAGTCAATTCGACGACCGATCAGTCAGTCAATCAATCAATCAAACACTGATTTTAATTGTACTTATTAAGGAATCTGTCAGCCCTCTTCTAGCATTCCCATTCAACCAGGCTTGACCAATCAGGGGCCAGTGTCACCTTAGAACAACAAGCAAGAACTAGCTGCCGTGACAACCAACGATAGCAAACAAGGAACCCCCCCCCCGCTACTATCCCCCAACTCACCCCCCCCTGCTCCCTCCTCTTTCCACCCTCCCTGCTTCTGTCAGGTATCTGATGCTTACCAAACTTACCTGTGAGGGGTCCTCTCCTCTCTCTAGGGGTATCCAGGTGGGGCCCTAGCTAAAAGGGGGTTTGGTACAATGGAAATCCCTGTAGAAACATGTTAAAGAGGCGTGTGTGTGTGTGTGTGTGTGTATGGGCCTATGTGTGTGTGTATTGGGCAAAGTCTCGAGTCAAGTCTTAACAGGTGTGAATACCTGTGTTGGTGAATTCCTCAGTCTATGGTTAGTCAGTCCTGTGATATTGTAGAAGCAGCTAATCACCCTCCACTAAAACGACTAGACATTTCTTTAAACCTCAATGGAACAATGTATGTAGCAGGAAACGCACTCTATGTTGTTGAACTGCTTCGCACCAGAAAGACAACATACTGTATTTTGAACTATGTTTGTGTGTACTGTATGTGTGGATACGTGCCTGATTTGTGTAGTTCTGTGTACTGTATATATTAATGTTAGCAAATAAAATACCAGATATAGTTATGTGGTTTGAATTGACTGCAACTTGGCCGTTGTTTGTCATATATGTCCAGGGCCTGTTGTCAGGGGTAACCGTTCAGGCAGCCAGGACAGAAAGGGGGAGAGGAGTGAGGGGGGATGGAGGGTGAGAAGACCGATGTGCCATCGTGGGCGGCCATATTTCACCCAGCATTTCACACCCCCATGCCAGGAGTGGTGTGTTTGTGTGTGCATGTGTGTGACCCCCGTGCCAGGAGTGAGGGCATTATTAGCTCTCTTTTAGTTAGAGAGAGACCCCCCCCTTCCTGTTTAGGATTCCCCTCTGTCTGGTCCCCTCTTGGGAACCCAGTTTAGCAGTGAAGACTATGGAATGATAGATTAACAGAATTAAAGAAAGTGGTCCTCGTTCTGATTCCTTTTTTTCATAGATACACAGGGATTACGAACTGAGAATTCCACTGCACTTCTTTCACCTCCATAGAAATAGAATCGACTAGAATGGGTATATACGCTCTAGGAATTGTATTTATATGCTCACCCTTCTGTCTCTGATTATGTGTGGCTTACTCACACTTTGCCCTTGTCTAATAATATAACTGTCTGGGATATTTATCAAGTCAGTTTTGCTGTTAATATCTCTGTAGTTACATTTAGGATAGGGATAATAAGAGCTGATCTGAGAGCTGTGGTTAAGTAAGAGGGATTGCTTAGATGGGTCATCAGCAGTGGGCGTGTGGGTGGCACTTCTCACACACAGCTGAGAGAGGGGACTGGACACTGGGAAAATAGACAAAGCACGGTGTGTGTGTGTGTGTGTGTGTGTGTGTGTGTGTGTGTGTGTGTGTGTGTGTGTGTGTGTGTGTGTGTGTGTGTGTGTGTGTGTGTGTGTGTGTGTGTGTGTGTGTGTGTGTGTGTGTGTGTGTGTGTTCACAACTGTTAGTTTGATAACCCAGTGTTACAGAGGTGTGTAGGAAAAAACCCAGGACCCCGCCGTCCGACCCAACCTTTATTTGTTTCCTTTTTTCAAGCCGAAAAAAAATGACAGAGCTTGAGGAAAGGAAACTGAGCACTAAACTGTTTACCTGGAAAGAATTTGTTGGACTGGTCTCAATGTGATTCAATCCTTTTGATTCAAAGTGTCTGGTTGTGTCCCAAATGGTAGCCTATTACCTACAGTACCAGACAAAAGTTTGGAGACACCTACTCAACAAGGGTTTTTCTTTATTCTTACTATTTTCTACATTGTAGAATAATAGTGAAGACATCATAACTATGAAATAACACATATGGAATCATGTAGTGACCAAGAAAGTGTTAATCGAATCAAAATATATATTATATTTGAGATTCTTCAAAGTAGCCACCCTTTGCCTTGATGACAGCTTAGGCAAACTCTTGGCATTCTCTCAACCAGCTTCATGAGGTAGTCACCTGGAATGCATTTCAATTAACAGGTGTGCCTTGTTAAAACAACAGTCCATCGTTACTTCAAGACATGAAGGTCAGTCAATCTGGAAAGTTTTCAGAACTTTAAAAGTTTCTTCAAGTGCAGTCGCATAAACCATCAAGCGCTATGATGAAACTGCCTCTCATGAGGACCGCCACAGGAAAGGAAGACCCAGAGTTACCCCTGCTGCAGATGATAGGTTCATTAGAGTTATCAGTCTCAGAAATTGCAGCCCAAATAAATGCTTCACAGAGTTCAAGTAACAGACACATCTCAACATCAACTGTTCAGAGGAGACTGTGTGAATCAGGCCTTCATGGTCGAATTGCTGCAATAAGAAGAAGAGACTTGCTTGGGCCAAGAAACATGAGCAATGGACCTTAGACCGGTGGAAATCTGTCCTTTGTTCCAACCGCCGTGTCTTTGTGAGACGCAGAGTAGGTGAATGGATGTGGTTTGCACCGTGAAGCATGGAGGAGGAGGTGTGATGGTGTGGGGGTGCTTTGCTGGTGAAACTATCTGTGATTTATTTAGAATTCAAGGCACACTTAACCAGCATGGCTACCACAGCATTCTGCAGCAATACGCCAGTGGGACTATCATTTGTTTTTCTACAGGACAATGACCGAACACACCTCCAGGCTGTGTAAGGGCTATTTGACCAAGAAGGAGAGTGATGGAGTGCTGTATTAGATGACCTGGCCTCCACAATCACCCGACCTCAACCCAGTTGAGATGGTTTGGGATGAGTTGGACCGCACAGTGAAGGAAAAGCAGCCAACAAGTGCTCAGCTCCTTCAAGACTGTTGGAAAAGCATTTCTGGTGAAGTTGGTTGAAAGAATGCAAAGACTGTGCAAAGCTGTCATCAAGGCAGAAGGTGGCTACTTTGAAGAATCTAAAAGATTAAATATATTTTGATTTGTTTAACACTTTTTTAGTTACTACATGATTTCATATGTGTTATTTCATGGTTTTGATATCTTCACTTATTCTACAATGTAGAAAATAGTAAAAAAATAAAGAAAAACACTTGAAATAGCAGGTGTGTCCAAACTTTTGACTGGTACTGTATGCAGTGCACTACATTTTAACCAGGGCCCATAGGTTTAGGTTTAGGGAATAGTGTGCCATTTAGGATGCAGACAACGTATCTGAAGTGGAATATCTTTGACTGTAGTTTGAATGTCAACAAGTATCATGATATCTCATCTCCGTCAGGGCCTCACCTTATTTCCAAAGTATCCAATGTTAAGAAATATCAGACAGATCTTGCAGGTGTGTGTGTGTGTGCGTGTTTGTGTGTATGTGTATCTATCCATGTTAGGAATTATTAGACAAAAACCATTCTGGCAGGTGGGGGTGTAGTGAAGTCAAAGGCGTTAATCAACACCTCTAAAGTAATGTTCTCTAGTAACATTAGAAAAACACACTTTAACTTACTGATTGGGTCTGTCTTTGAAACGTCCACCAGAGAGGAGATCATATTTATACTTCTAAAGAAGTCATTCTGGTGCTGAATGTTTTGGAACAGAATAATTACTGTAGCAGACTTTACAGGAATACAGTATAACTCCGAATGGCTTTTGCCATGCGTTTCCTCATTAAGGTAAATTCTATGGTATCACCTGTTGCTTAGTAATATGTTTGTTGTATATTCTTACCAACTGCGAACTGTTCCAATTTCTATTTTGATGGATGGATGGATGGATGGATAAAAGAAGGAATGGATGGGTAGAATGTAGATCGAATCTCTCATCATCTCTTTGTTCTATATAAGTCCCCAAATCCATTACTAAGGCTAGATTTCACCATTGATGGAATGTGAAGCATCCTAGAATGAAAAGCCAGGGAATTAGAACATGTGGTTTTCTCAACGGGTTCCGACACAGCTAGGAGCTAGAACACGTTCTGATACCACGTGTAGAACCCTGGCGGCCTCTCTCACATTCTGCCCGATTCCCCTGACCCTACAGAGAGAAAGGGCATACGCAAGCAAACACACACACACACACACACACACACACCTGGTTCTTAACTAAACCCTGTTTATACGTACATGCATCCACAGCGGCTGTAAGTTAGAGGCATGCAGTGGGTTAAGCCCTGGAGTTCACCACCACACGGTAGGCTAGAGGATCCAGAGAGGTGGCCACGCTGCACCTGACTGCACCGGGGAGAAGTACAGCTCACTGGGCTGAGCTTGGTCGACCCGCTGGGTGCGTTGGCTCAGAGGCCTGGGTCCACTGGCTCTCTTCTGGAGGGGGTTAGGGGTTGAGGGGAGGTGGAGCGGGGTTTTACTGCCGCCTTGTACGGCCCTCATGGGCAGAGGAGAGGGATGGAGGGACAGAGGGATGGACTGACCTGATGGATCATAGGGAGAGGTTGACGGGGAGAGGCAAAGGGGAGAAAGTGTGTGTGAAATGATCAATTAATCGAACTTACAGTAGCGACCGTCCCCCTGTTCAGCAAAGCACTGTTTGTTGTGCGCACACACACATACTCACACAGTCCCTACCACCCTCCCCACTCCCTGGGTGGGCTCTGCTCTTCTACTCGCATACCTACAGGGTATGTCTGTTAGCATCAGATCTAACGCTAGACTAGCTCTGCCTCCCAAATCAAATCAAACGTTATTGGTCACATACACATATTTAGCAGGTGTTATTGTGGGTGTAGCGAAATGCTTGTGTTCCTAGCTCCAACAGTGCAGTAGTATCTAACAATACCCACGAATCTAAAAAGTAAAAGAATGGAATTAAGAAATATAGAAATATTAGGACGAGCAATGTCAGAGTGACATTGACTAAAATACAGTAGAATAGAATACAGTATATACATATGAGATGAGTAAAGCAGTATGTAAACATTATTAAAGTGACTAGTGTTCCATTACTAAAGTGAGCAGTGATTCCATGTCTATGTGTATAGGGCAGAAGCCTCTAAGGTGCAGGGTTGAGTAACCGGGTGGTAGCCGGCTAGTGATGGCTATTTAACAGATTGGAAAGCAGCTGCGGTCATCCCCCTCTTCAAAGGGGGGGACACTCTTGACCCAAACTGCTACAGACCAATATCTATCCTACCCTGCCTTTCTAAGGTCTTCGAAAGCCAAGTCAACAAACAGATCACAGACCATTTTGAATCCCACCGCACCTTCTCCGCTATGCAATCTGGTTTCAGAGCTGGTAATGGGTGCACCTCAGCCACGCTCAAGGTCCTAAACGATATCGTAACCGCCATCGATAAGAAACAATACTGTGCTGCCGTATTCATTGACCTGGCCAAGGCTTTCGACTCTGTCAATCACCACATCGGCAGACTCAATAGCCTTGGTTTCTCAAATGATTGCCTTGCCTGGTTCACCAACTACTTCTCTGATAGAGTTCAAGGTGTCAAATCGGATGGCCTGTTGTCCGGGCCTCTGGCAGTCTCTATGGGGGTGCCACAGGGTTCAATTCTTGGGCCGACTCTTTTCTCTGTATACATCAATGATGTCGCTCTTGCTGCTGGTGAGTCTCTGATCCACCTCTACGCAGACGACACCATTCTGTATACTTCTGGCCCTTCTTTGGACACTGTGTTAACAACCCTCCAGACGAGCTTCAATGCCATACAACTCTCCTTCCTTGGCCTCCAACTGCTCTTAAATACAAGTTAAACCAAATGCATGCTTTTCAACCGATCGCTGCCTGCACCTGCCCGCCCGTCCAGCATCACTACTCTGGACGGTTCTGACGTAGAATATGTGGACAACTACAAATACCTAGGTGTCTGGTTAGACTGTAAACTCCCCTTCCAGACTCACATCAAACATCTCCAATCCAAAGTTTAATCTAGCATTGGCTTCCTATTTCGCAACAAAGCACCCTTCACTCATGTTGCCAAACATACCCTCGTAAAACTGACCATCCTACTGATCCTCGACTTCGGCGATGTCATTTACAAAATAGCCTCCAATACCCTACTCAATAAAGTGGATGCAGTCTATCACAGTGCCATCCGTTTTGTCACCAAAGCCCCATATACTACCCACCACTGCGACCTGTACGCTCTCGTTGGCTGGCCCTCGCTTCATACTCGTTGCCAAACCCACTGGCTCCAGGTCATCTACAAAACCCTGCTAGGTAAAGTCCCCCCTTATCTCAGCTCACTGGTCACCATAGCAGCACCCACCTGTAGCACGCACTCCAGCAGGTATATCTCTCTGGTCAACCCCAAAACCAATTCCTCCTTTGGCCGTCTCTCTTTCCAGTTCTCTGCTGCCAATGACTGGAACGAACTACAAAAATCTCTGGAACTGGAAACACTTATCTCCCTCACTAGCTTTAAGCACCAGCTGTCAGAGCAGCTCACAGATCACTGCACCTGTACATAGCCCATCTATAATTTAGCCCAAACAACTACCTCTTCCCCTACTTTTGCTCCTTTGCACCCCATTATTTGTATTTCTACTTTGCACTTTCTTCCACTACAAATCTACCATTCCAGTGTTTTACTTGCTATGTTGTATTTACTTTGCCACCATGGCCTTTTTTGCCTTTACCTCCCTTATCTCACCTCATTTGCTCACATTGTATATAGACTTATTTTTCTACTGTATTGTTGACTGTATGTTTGTTTTACTCCATGTGTAACTCTGTGTTGTTGTACGTGTCGAACTGCTTTGCTTTATCTTGGCCAGGTCGCAATTGTAAATGAGAACTTGTTCTCAACTTGCCTACCTGGTTAAATAAAGGTGAAATAAAAAAATAAAAAATAAAAAAACAGTCTGATGGCCTTGAGATAGAAGCTGTTTTTTAGTCTCTCGGTCCCAGCTTTGATGCACCTGTACTGACCTCGCCTTCTGGATGAAAGCTCGGGTGGATAATGTCCTTGATGATCTTTTTGGCCTTCCTGTGACATCGGGTGCTGTAGGTGTCCTGGAGGGCAGGCAGTGTGTCCCCGGTGATGCTCTCTGGAGAGCCCTGCGGTTGCGGGCGGTGCAGTTGCCGTACCAGGCGGTGATACAGCCCGACAGGATGCTCTCAATTGTGCATCTGTAAAAGTTTGTGCGGGTCTTAGGGTCCAAGCCAAATTTCTTCAGCAGTTCTCGACCTTCGCCTCTCCCGAGTCCGTGTGGGAGTTGCAGCGATGAGACAAGACTGTAACTACCAATTTGATACCACGAAATTGAGGAGAAAAAGGGGTACATTTAAAAAAACAAAAAACAGTTAAGGGGGAAATGTGTTTGATTTATTGTGAGAGAATAAAATGTGGGACATAAACTTTACAGTCATTTAGAATCACAACCCCATCCCAAACCCCTGGCGGCCCGACACCTTGTTAATGTAGAATTAGGTTAGGAAGTTTCAAGATGAAATAGTGTGCAATGATTCAAAGATTCCAATTACATATGCTATTGTAATTTTAGTAGAATAGTTTAGTTGAACAGTGCTGCACAGTGGCAAGGGGAAACCAGTAGCCCCAATTGGATATGGTATAGGATATGGTATAAATATATAGGTCAAATAACAACCACAGGATCAGGTATAGATTAAATCCATATAGGATTGAAATAAATGGGACACCAAACTACCTCAAGGTATAACTCAAGTCTCTTTGTTTAAGTGAATACCGATTAACTCCATTGTGGCCTTCTCAACTATGGTAAATATCTTACTATAGCTAGGGCTGTACTCCACAATCTCACCTTCAATTGCTGCATTCAATAGGTAGCCATCGGAACCTAAGCTAACACTCCTTTGAAACCCAACCCAGAAGGCTAAGGAGAGGAGCTTCATGGCTGGAATAGGAAAGATAGAAGGTAGAAAAGAGCTTGAATTTGAACTATTCCGGGACATCGTCAGGCTCAGTCTATGTGCAGTAGTGCAGTTGTGCAAGTTTACCACGTCCTGCATAGGATCTCCCAGGCTGATAGCCTAACAAGTGTACCAGCTATAGTTCGTCCATCCTCCATCTCCACCTCCTCCTCTGACCTATAAAGTCACCCCTAGGAGAACAGGGGCCCCTGGGAGCCTCTTAAGGAGCTCACATGGAGCACTTGTTGCCTGGGAACGGACCTGTTTAAAGGCTAACAGAGTTTGTGCGTGTGTGCCCCTCTCTCTGTCCCTCTCTCTCTGTTTTCAAATCAAATCAAACTGTATTTGTCACACGCGCCGAATACGCTTACTTACAGGCCCTTAGTCAACAGTGCAGTTCAAGAAGAGTTAAGAAAATATTTACCAAATAAACTAAAGCAAAAAATAAAAAATAATACAAAGTAACACAATAACATAACAACAACGAGGCTATATACAGGGGGCACCGGTACCGAGTCAGTGTGCAGGGGTACAGATAGAGAGACACTATAGAAGGGCCAAGCTAGAAACTAAAAGAGCAACAGTCACAGACAGGGTTCTGCTCAATATAATCTGTTGCAACATAGGTAGCATACTTTGCCCTAAGAAGTACAGTATGTTACCTATGTTGCAAAAGGTTACATTGAGCAGAACCCTGTTTGTGACTGTTGTGCTTTTAGTTTCGAGCTTGGCCCTTCTATAGTGTCTCTCTATCCGAATGACCCCCCCCCCCCCCTGTAGCCAAGGAAAGGACCCAATTATCATTCTGAATGACCAACTGGGATAGGAGGGGAGGGGGACTGCACCCTATGTTACAAGCCTAATTCAGCTGAGCTGTCCCTAAGAAGGAAGAGTGTGTGTGTGTGTGTGTGTGTGTGTGTGTGTGTGTGTGTGTGTGTGTGTGTGTGTGTGTGTGTGTGTGTGTGTGTGTGTGTGTGTGTGTGGCCGGTCCTAGTCCCCAGAGAGCTGTCCGGAGAACAGCTGCCCACAGGGTTCAAAGGTCGTCTATAGTGTTCTGCTCCCGTGAAGCTGTAAAAAAAAAAAAAAAATCCTCTTTTTCACCAATGGCTTTGTTTCTGACGCAGAGTGGACAACCCCCCAATCCAGTATTCCAGACAGATTTTTCAGTCGTTTCTGTTTGGGGGATTGTACCCTTCTTTTTACTCTTGTTCTTTTCCTCTGGCCTGGCTGGCTGGGTGAGAGAGAGAGAGCGAGAGAGAGAGATGTATGGCTGTCACGTTTTGTCTGAGGAGGTGTTCAGAGTCTTTATGTATGGAGGTCGTGAATCAATAGAGGGCCACAAATCAACACAATTGACTGATCCTTATAGCATCCCTATTAGAAGCTGTAAATGAAAGGGGCTCAGCTCTTTCTGCTCCACATTCACTGGACTCGAACCAGGATCTCTCTTTCTTTGTATCTTTGTCTTTCTCCTTTGCCTGTCATCTGAAGGGTAGTGGGATAAAAGGAAATGAGAAATATATTAAATAAAAAGTTAGGGAGATAGGGAGGCAGTTGAATGTAGGGAGAGAGAGAGCGTTATGCTTGGTATAACTTGGGGAGGTACTGCAAGGCAGTAACCAGTAACGACTAATACAGATGGTGATAAACACTATATATACAAAAGTATGTGGACACCCCTTCAAATTAGTGGATTCAGCTATTTCAGACACACCCGTTGCTGATAAGTGTATACAATCGAACACACAGCCATGCAATCTCCATAGACAAACATTGCCAGTAGAACGGCCTTAACTGAAGAGCTCAGTGGCTTTCAACATGGCACCGACATAGGATGCCACTTTTCCAACAAGATAGTTTGTCAAATTTCTGCGCTGTTAGAGCTGCCCCGGTCAACTGTAAGTGCTGTTATTGTGAAGTGGAAGCGTCTAGGAGCTAATACGGCACAGCCGCGAAGTGGTAGGCCACACAAGCTCACAGAATGGGACCCACCGAGTGCTGAAGAGCGCATTGCATAAAAATTGTCAGTCCTCGGTTGCAACACCCACTCCCGAGTTCCAAACTGCCTCAGGAAGCAACATCAGCACAAGAACTGATCATTAGAGCTTCATGAAATGGGTTTCCATGGCCGAGCAGTCTCACACAAGCCTAAAATCACCATGCGCAATGCCAAGGGCCGGCTGGAGTGGTGTAAAGCTCGCCGCCATTGGACTCTGGAACAGTGGAAACGCGTTCTCTGGAGTGATGAATCACGCTTCACCATCTGCCAGTCCGTCAGATTCATCTGGGTTTGGCGGATGCCAGGAGAACACTACCTGCCCCAATGCATAGTGCCAACTATAAAGTTTGATGGAAGAGGAATAATGGTCTGGGGCTGTTTTTCATGGTTCGGGCTAAGCCCCTTAGTTCCAGTGAAGGGAAATCTTAATGCTACAGCATACAATGACATTCTAGACGATTCTGTGCTTCCAACTTTGTGGCTACAATTTGGGAAGGCCCTTTGCTGTTTCAGCATGACAATACCCCCATGCACAAAGCAAGATCAATACAGAAATGGTTTTGTCAAGATCGGTGTGGAAGAACTTGACAGGCCTGCACAGAGTCCCGACCTCAACCCCATCTAACACTTTTGGGATGAATGGAACGCCGACTGCGAGCCAGGCATAATCGCCCAACATCAGTGCCCGACCTCACTAATGCTCTCGTGGCTGAATGGAAGCAAGTCCCCGCATAAATGTTCCATCATCTCGTGGAAAGCCTTCTCGGAAGAGTGGAGGCTGTTATAGCAGAAAAGGGGGGACCACCTCCATATTAATGGCCATTATTTTGGAATGAGATGTTCGAAGAGCAGGTATCCACATACTTTTGATCATGTAGCATATGTGAGTATGACTGTCTGACTGTGATCGCTATGGAATTCCCCTTACACATCTTGCCTAAGAACAGCCCTTATCCCTGGTATATTGTCCATAAAACATACCCCTTATGGATGGATGGATGGATGGATGGATGGATGGATGGATGGATGTAGTGCGGTTTCGGGGTAATAGAGTGCTAATGGTTTCCGTGTCAAGTCAATATGACCCTTCGGTTGAACTCATCCCAAGTCGTCTATTTCCTCTCTCCTCTCTTCTTTTCTTTCCTCTTTCCTCTCCTTCAAGGAATTCCTGGGGAATGTTCAGCTCAGGTTTTTCCCCTCTTCCAGATCTGTCCATCTTTCACAAAGCTGTCAGTGTTTCCCGAGGGGCCTGGAATACCAGAGAGGGGGATTCATCCCTTTTCGCCTCCGTCCCTCCATCCCTCCCTCCACCCCTCTGTTGTTGAACGAGGGAGAGATATAAAGTCTATTGTGTCCCTTTAATCTTCTGTAGGTCGGGACGGTTTTTCTTTTGTTGTTTCATCTTGTAACATATCACAGGGCTCCCACTCTCTTCCCCCTCTTCTCCCTCTCTCGCCTGTCTTCTCATCTCCCTCCTAGAGCAGATACCTGCAGATGTCACACACCTTTCATCCCTTCATCCCCCTCCTTCCTCTTATCCCCTTCTCTTCTTCTCTCTATCTGATCTGGTCTGCATTAGGAGGGAGGAGAAGTGTGTGTGTGTGTGTGTGTGTGTGTGTGTGTGTGTGTGTGTGTGTGTGTGTGTGTGTGTGTGTGTGTGTGTCAGAGAGGGAATTAATCACCTACACAGGCAATTAAAGCTAATTTCAACAACTGTTCTCAGATTTGAGAGTGAGATGGTAATTTCAGAGGGAGCGAGAGACAGAGACAGAGAATACAAAATACATAATTAGACAAGTATTTAAAGAGAGGGAATGTAGAGGGAGAGAGAGACACTGATGATGAAAGGAGAAGGAGAAAGTGAGATGAGGTAATGGGGGAAAAAAGAAAGGGAGAGAGAGAGAGAGACAGTCATAAACCATGAGTGAGTGTGAGTGACAGATAGCGAGCTGACAGTGATTACCTGTTTGTGTTAAGGTCCCTAAGGGCACCTGACACTGTCCCCTTGACTATAGGTACAAATACCACACACACACCCCTTACAGGAAAAAACACGCGATTTCACATGTGGAAAAATCACATGATTTCACATAAAATCACATGATTTCACATAATATCACATGATTTCACACAACATCACATGAAAACATGGGTTTTTGGAACACTTCACGTGCTCACTGCATCAGCCACATGCATATAAAAAAACATACAAGAATGTGCACTCACAAGACACAAGGATAATCAATGGATGTATCGGTAGTTATTACTGTTGAATGACAAGACAACCTTTTTGGTTTCTTCAGGTGTTCTCTTCCTCACCCCGAACCTGTGTGTGTGTGTGTGTGTGTGTGTGTGTGTGTGTGTGTGTGTGTGTGTGTGTGTGTGTGTGTGTGTGTGTGTGTGTGTGTGTGTGTTGGCTAGGTGATGGTGTGTTGGCTGGGTGTGTGTGTGTAGGAGTATGCCAAGTAGGGGCCAAGAGCTGTCCTCCTTTGGCCTCGGAATGAAGGAATCCATCTAATGAGAGAGAGAGAGAGGTGACATGAAAAATGATTGCATGCTCATTTTCTTTGTTTGTTTACCTGACATTTTATTCACGCAGGTGAAAGAGCTGTGTGTGTGTGTGTGTGTGTGTGTGTGTGTGTGTGTGTGTGTGTGTGTGTGTGTGTGTGTGTGTGTGTGTGTGTGTGTGTGTGAGAGAGAGTTTGCGTGCATTCGTACCTGCCTGTATGTGTGTTCAGTAGGACACTGCACCGACATGTCAACCTTGGGTCTACACCTGGCTCTGCCTCTGTGTACCATAAGCTCTTTTTACATCCTAACATTTACCTTTCTGCTCCGTTGGTACGAAATGCGTGGAGATAGACTTTCCGTTTTAAAAAAATAAACACAAGAAAAATGTCTTATTGAAACATGCTGAAACAGGGTCAATGTAGAGGTTGTTATCATTAAAACATTGCCTAAGGTGCAGAGGGTTCGGTTGTGTCCTGCTGGGGCGCAAGGACACCCCCAGCCCTGCTAAAACGATTGACAACTGCGTCCGTTTTCAAGGGATTGTTAAATAAATGTTAACTATTTGGTTGTAATATCATCACCTCTTGGAGAGCGCATAGTCAGAACTACACATTTCTGATTATTCTATGCAAAACAGTTGCGCATATTTAGCTATATCATCAGAGTTATACAGCAAGTATTGTAACTGCATGCTTTTCATGATCGGTAAACATCAGTTGATCATGTAATTTCAGATACATGAGGTTAGCTTCATATCTCTCTCAATGTTGGCCACTATTAATTGGATATTTGAGTGCTATAAAATAAAAGCCAACTATATCTGCCAAGTATGAGGGGTTAAGATGAGGTTCACCGGCATTCACTGAGGTTCTCATCTCTCGTTTCATGATGGGCATGGACACGTAGCCTACATCACGGAGGGAGTTTTACACACGGCCAAAATGTCAGCTCACTGTTTTACTCCTCTGACTTTGTATTTTAATAAAACTTTGGTGATTTAAGATGTATTTCCAAGAGGTCTCAGGAGCCAAACTCTTTATTGACAGTCTTGACTACTTTGCGATTACATTGGGCAGAAAAAAAAGCCTTCATTGAGAGGAAGGGAGGCTATGCTTGGTTGTTAATAGAATAAAACGAAATGGGGGAAAAAAACATTTGGTTTTATGTTTCTAAATACGAAGTATACATGTGTAACCGATGTGAAATGGCTAGCTAGTTAGCGGTGGTGCGCGCTAATAGCATTTTAATCTGTGACGTTACTCGCTCTGAGACCTGAAGTAGTTGTTCCCCTTGCGCTGCAAGGGCCGCGGCTTTTGTGGCGCGATGGGTAACGATGCTTCGTGGGGTGTCAGTTGTTGATGTGTGCTGAGGGTCCTTGGTTCAAGCCCAGGTTGGGGCGAGGAGAGGGACGGAAGCTATACTGTTACACATGTACCAAAAGCACATTAGGCTACTCTTGTTCTATGAGCATGTTTTTATTTATTTTACCTTTACTTAACCAGGTAGGCAAGTTGAGAACAAGTTCTCATTTACAATTGCGACCTGGCCAAGATAAAGCGTCACTGCTGGATAGGCTGCGTTTCAGCTGTGAAAATTCATGCCATGGTTTTAAATAACCCTATCAGCGTTGCCTGAAATGAGCACTTTGGATCATGTTTTTAAGGACACACCTCAAATATTTCCACCCTGCCCGTCTGGGCAAAAGCGAGCTGATAATAAACAGGTCAACTGCCGAACCTGGCGTTAGGGCTGGAAAATGCCAGCGCGGCAGTTTTTACATGACGAAATTGCAAACTAACGTGCGTTTGACACTAGAGCCACATTAACGCCAGGTTACAATAGAGCCCCTAATGTAGTTAACTAACGTGATCCCTTTTCAACATAGTTTGTAAGAGTATTTAATCAGCATCGCTGCTGACAGACATGATTGGCTAGCTAGCTAATAACAGGCTAGCTAGCTAATATGGCTAGTTAAGCTAACTTTCAGATGATAAACTACATGGCTATATCAAAATATTGTTTGATTTGCTTGCCATCTATAGTGGTGATGACAGTAGTCCGACTGACAACTTTACCAGGACGAGGATTTGACAATATCAAGCTCTTTCCAAAAGCCTAATCTCTGATTAAGCAAGCTAAATGACATGTTATTTGTTTAGCTAGCTAGCTAACTATATGCCAAATGGATAGACTACCCTCACGTATCTGAAATGACATGATCAATCGATGTTTACTAAATATGAAAAGCATGCAGTTACTTGCTGTATAATGTAACTCTGATGATAGAGCTAAATGTGGAATAATCAGAAATGTGTAGTTCAGACTATGCTCTTAAAATATGATGATATTAAAACTAGTTATAACATTTTATTTAATAATCCCTTGAAAACGTCACCTAGTTGTCAATGGTTTTAGCGGAGCTGGGGTTCTCCTTGCCACCCAGCAGCCAAATCAAACGCTCTGCAATGTCTTGTGACTTTTTATTGATAACGACCTATTGTCTGGAATGGAACTATGGAATGTGATCTAGATTTTACATCTCGTGGTGATGAAGCACTCAAGTGTGTGGCGGACATTTTGAAACTAGTGTTTGGTGAGAGAGAAATACACTTTCTTCCCTCAGGGGTCTCGTTCTTTCTCTTCCGTTCATTACTGAGACATCCTGTCTGTCTGTCTTCACTGTCCCTACCGGTGACCGCTCGCATTCACTGTCCCTACCGGTGACCGCTCGCATTGACAAGCAGCACCCAGATACACCCTCTATTAAGGCCCCTCAAAGACAACTCCCAGAGTTTAATTTCCCCAGATTTGAGAATGCTCCAAAGGACTGCATAAGGCTGGAGACCCATTACCCTCTCATGGGGCATTTTCCCACCTGTTGTCCCGATCCACTGCTGTCCTCTTAAATCCACATCCCATGGAAGGATCCTTCCTTTTATCCTGTAGTGTTGACACCTGCTCTTGGGAGAAAACGTTAGGAAGACACTTCACCTGTTTTGAATAAGGATAAACTGCGTCATATAAAGCAGCTGTCCTCTACCTCCCACAGACAAACATGCGCGCACACGTGTACACACACACACACACACACACACACACACACACACACATACACACACACACCTGCTAGGATGAGGGAAAGCTATGTCTAATGTCATGTGGCCATGTGTCTCGAACCCTACTGGAGGTGTGTGTGCGTGGCAAGCAGAGTTCAGTGCCTGGTGCCTCTTCCCATTAATGCTTATGTTCTAGAAGCTTTTCCTCTTTGGAGAGATAGAAAAGAATACTGCTGCCGCTACCAAAGAAGGGAATGATGAATGAATGAGGAGATGACTCTGAAAAGAGAGAGAGAGAGACAGTGAGATAAATACAGAGGAATGTTCATATACCTGGACAAGTTTATATGGTACCACGTTCTTACTTTATATATATATATATATATTATTTATTTATTTTTTGACCTCACCGGAATTACCTGTCACTGTACAGACGTTCTAAGGATGTTGTATCTCCTCTTGGTGAAAGAAAGACAGGGTGATGACAGAGTGTATGGATATACATGTATAGAAGAGTATATGGAAGTAAGATGAATGTGTCTGCATTTCAGAGGGCTGCACCTTGTAGATTAGTCATTGTTACCTCAGGTGTGTATGTGCGTGCGTGAGTGTGTGTAGTACCTCTGGGGTACAGACAAACACACACACACACACACACACACACACACACACACACACACACACACGCACACACAGGTACGCACTTCACCTGAGTGACACACACAGCTGGTTTGGAGAGCCATCCACTTCCTGACTCCCACCATCCGTCTGTCTTAGTGACCTCCCACAACCCCCGGCTTTTTGGGCTGCTTTGATTTAGGACCTTTGACCCCCCCAAAGTCAGAGTGGAACACCTGCTCAGGTCTGTGAGAAAGACAGGGAAACAGGATATAAAGAGGAGAGGAAAGAAGGGGATAAGTGGTCAGAGAGGTGGAGGTATGGGGACTGGATGTGTCTGATCTAGGGTTAGTGGAAATTTGTGGTACACACACACACCATCTTTGTTAAAGTTGGTCATTTGTCCATGTTTAGAGCATTGCAGATAGAAATGTTTCACTTTGAACTCACCAGATCCTATGTTCCACATAAAAGAAAGATGTGTCTGTTCTATACAATACATTGTCATAGTCAGTTGCCATGGTGCCCTAGTAGCAACCTAAGCAGAGAGCTCCCGTAAATATGTACATATACGATTATTTTTAAGTGTTTTTAAAAGCTTTTTTTAATCCACTGTTTTATTTATGATAACATTAAGTTTCGTTGTATATTTCTGGTGGTTTTGACCCACGGATTTGCAGACGGACTGGCAGGCCAATTCTTTTTGGCTAGCTAGCTAGCTGGCTAATTGTTTTTGTTCGAATGATGTACCAGCTTTTTTGTTTTACCTGGCAGCTGGTTCCTGATCTTGAAAACATTAATTGAAGAGTCACCTGAAGCTTGAGATGAATGGGAGATGCAGTAGAGGAATGCAGTACAGAGACAGAGGGCTCGTAGTGAGGACGACTCGCTACTGTACCTCTCTGAACTGTGTGTGGTGAGCTTTCTGGTGCCCAGAGCTGCTGAGGCATCACCCAAGTGGGTGTCATACTTTGTGAAGTAGGAAGTCCAGTAACTACACGACTCAGGCTGGTTCACAGAGTAGCCTTCTACATGATCGTCACCAGACAACCATCTCCCCGACCACCTTCGTCTTATCAAGCCTTGAATTGGCTCTCTCCATCTTTGGAAGATGGGTGCACTCAAAGACTTGGTCTCTATTGAGGCGGCAGGTAGCCTAGTGGTTAGAGTGTTGGGCCAGTAACTGAAAGGTTGCTAGATCGAATCCCCGAGCTGACAAAGTAGAAGTCTGTCATTCTGCTCCTGAGTAAGGCAGTTAACCCACTGTTCCCCCAAGTGCCGAAAACATGGATGTCAATTATGGCAGTCCGAAGACGCATTCAGTTGTACAACTGACTAGGTATTTCCCTATTGGTTGACCTAACTATAGCTAGGCTACTCATGATGATGCTTGTTTGCTTTTTGAAGCGCTTTGAGATTGTTATGAAAAGCGCCATAGAAATGTTATAAATTCTTCTTCTTATTTCTACGACTGTCATCCCTCAGCCTTCCTTCAGCCTTCCTCCACTGAACAGGGCCGTCCTGGCAGAAGCACTGTGATGTCATAATGTCTGAGTTATATCTGGACTCACATATCTGATTTATATGTCTTTGAGGGGAAGGAAAGTTATATGTTTTTTTGAAAATCTGCTTACTGCTGCCCTTTCTAGACAGATGGATTTGTGCTAAAAGGTTTATTACAAAAGTGCAGGATTTTATGAAGCATGTTGATGTCATGTTTTTTCTGTTTTGATGGCATGGTGAAAGGTAGACACACACACACACACCGTGCCATTCCGGAGTATGACATGATGTTTTCCTATTATAGATAGAGGGAATTGGATGTCTCTGCTGGTTTACTGGTTATGACACTGATGCTACTTATACCACGTTATTCTGAGACGGTCGAGAGTGCGTGTGTGTGCGTGTGTGTGTGTGTGTGTGCGTGTGTGCGTGTGTGTGTGTGTGTGTGTGTGCGTGCGTGCGTGCGTGCGTAATGGAGGACTAAAATAAGTATTCTCAACAAGCCAACTGATTTAATGTGGAGCCAGTGTGGGCAACACTTTACATTACAGACAGTGGGTAAAGACAAACTGATGCACAGTGCCACTGTGATTCAGATTGATGTGTTTCACCTCTGCTCTCAGGCCACATAGCTAGCCACTGGTTTCAGTCCCTAGATGTGTCTAACCAATAATTATTTTGGTATTTGTATAGAATAATATAGGTATTTAAGCTCACCCCGGTACATACCATTTCTCAATGATCAGTTTCTCATAGAGAGCCATGTGTTTGGAAGAAGTGCTAACCTCACTACATACCATGTCTCAGTGAGTGGTCTCTATGCAGTGTTAATGTGTAAATAAGGAGAGCTGGATGGGCTTCTGGCCCCAAGTCTACATTTATTTAGTACCACTAGATCATAAGTCACAGTGTTAGGGCCATTCATGTACCCCGTGACTTTATGTGCCCCTGTTTCCCAGCTCCTCATTGGGCTCTCAGTATGTTCATCCTGAAGAGTAGAAGAGCAACATTTGTCAGATAGTGTGGTCCCAAATGGCACCCTATTCTATATGCGCCCTGGTCAAAAGTAGTGCACTATAAAGGTTATAGGGTTTGATTTGGGAGGCTGATAGCTAGATATATGAGGATGGCAAGGGAGTGCATGGACTCATTTGACCATGTACTTTCAAGGAAAATGTCAAAGGTTGAGATTTCTAGGTTAGTGGAGGCAGAAGGACATAGAAGTGAAAGAGGGTTAGGTTTAGTAAGTTCTATGATGTGTAATAACTTGCCCTGTCTCTCTCTCTCTCTGCCTGCCTGCCATCCTTCCTTTTGTATCTCTCCCAGATTGACATTTCATTATAACGTGAAATGTCCCAGTGCAGCCTCAGGCTACCACGTTTACCTCTGAAGAGTGTGTGCTTTAGTTTAGTTACACAATGGAAACACTTAGATATACCCCTGTGGGACACAGTTACATCTCTCTCTCTTTGCCAGCCAATAGCTACAGTTGAAGTCGGAAGTTTACATACACTTAGGTTGGAGTCATTAAAACTCGTTTTTCAACCTCTCCACAAATTTCTTGTTAACAAACTATAGTTTTGGCAAGTCGGTTAGGACATCTACTTTGTGCATGACCAAGTAATTTTTCCAACAATTGTTTTTAGACAGATTATTTCCATTAAAATTCACTGAATCACAATTCCAGTGGGTCAGAAGTTTACATACACTAAGTTGACTGTGCCTTTATACAGCTTGGAAAATTCCTGAAAATGATGTCATGGCTTTAGAAGCTTCTGATAGTCTAATTTACATAATTTGAGTCAATTGGAGGTGTAACTGTGGATGTATTTCAAGGCCTTCCTTCAAACTCAGTGCCTCTTTGCTTGACATCATGGAAAAATCTAAAGAAATCAGCCAAGACCTCAGAGAAAAAAAATTGTTGGCCTCCACATATCTCGGCCAACCTTGGGAGCAATTTCCAAATGCCTGAAGGTACCACATTCATCTGTACAAACAATAGTATGCAAGTATAAACACCGTGGGACCACTCAGCCGTCATACCTCTCAGGAAGGAGATGCGTTCTGTCTCCTAAAGATGAACATTCTTTGGTGCGAAAAGTGCAAATCAATCCCAGAACAACAGCAATGGACCTTGTGAAGATGCTGGTGGAAACAGGTACAAAAGTATCTATATCCACAGTAAAACAAGTCCTATATTGACATAACCTGAAAGGCTGCTAAGCAAGGAAGAAGCCACTGCTCCAAAACCGCCATAAAAAAGCCAGACTATGGTTTGCAACTGCACATGGGGACAAAGATCATACTTTTTGGAGAAATGTCCTCTGGTCTGATGAAACAAAAATAGAACGTTTTGGCCATAATGACCATTGTTATGTTTGGAGAAAAAAGGGGGAGGCTTTCAAGCCGAAGAACACCATCCCAACCGTGAAGCAGAGGGGTGGCAGCATCATGTTGTGGGGGTGCTTTGCTGCAGGAGGGACTGGTGCACTTCACAAAATAGATGGCATCATGAGGGAGGAAAATTATGTGGATATATTGAAGCAACATCTCAAGACATCAGTCAGGAAGTTAAAGCTTGGTCACAAATAGGTCTTCCAAATGGACAATGACCCCAAGCATACTTCCAAAGTTGTGGCAAAATTACTTGAGGACAAGTCAAGGTATTGGAGTGGCCATCACAAAGCCCTGACCTCAATCCTATAGAAAATTTGTGGGCAGAACTGAAAAAGCGTGTGCGAGCGAGGAGGCCTACAAACCTGACTCAGTTACACCAGCTCTGTCAGGAGGAATGGGACAAATTCCCCCAACTTATTGTGGGAAGCTTGTGGAAGGCTACCAGTAACGTTTGACCCAAGTTAAACAATTTAAAGGCAATGCTATCAAATACTAATTGAGTGTATGTAAACTTCTGACCCAGTGGGAATGTGATGAAAGAAATAAAAACTGAAATAAATAATTCTCTCTACTATTATTCTGACATTTCACATTCTTAAAATAAAGTGGTGATCCTAACTGACCTAAGACAGGGTATTCTTACTAGGATTAAATGTCAGGAATTGTGAAAAACTGAGTTTAAATGTATTTGGCTAAGGTGTATGTAAACTTCCGACTTCAACTGTATCTATTTTCCATCTCTTTCAATGTTTTCAAACAATTTCTGTACCAATTTATCTATTTGTGTAAGGAAGTGTTCCATAGTTACTCTATGATTGTGTTCCAAATGGCACCATATTCCCTATGGGCCCTGGTCAAAAGTAGTGCACTATATAGGGGATAGGGTGCCATATGGAATGCAGACTAGATCTAAGCCCTTTCTACACATGGCAGGAATTAGGAAATAGATAACTGGTGAGGGGTGTTCTAGTCTGTAACAACTCTCATAATGAAGAACCGTGGGTTTCTTCCGAGCGATCTGTGTTGTTTCGACGGCCCACCCCAAACTGCCCAGAGACCCCCAACATGAAAGTACTGTGTGTGTTTGTGTGTGTGTCAGACATTCTAGAATCCTACAGGGGTTACACACGCAACCTCAAACAGTCTGACGATTTTGAAAACATATTTTGGTGTTTTAAAAAAAAAGGATGGGATTCCTTCCCTTTTCTCACCTCTTTCCTCTCTTCTTTCTTTCTTCCCTCTTTTCTCTCTCTATCCCTGTGTCTGATTGTAAATCTCATCCATCTTATTTTCTCATCACTCTCTCTCACTCTCTCTCTCTCTCTCTCTCCCCTTCTCCGTCCCCTCTCTCTTGTATCTCTCCCTCTCTCTTTCCCCCACTCTCCATCTCTATCCCCCTCTCCGCATTCTCTCACCCACTTTCTCTATTCAGTGTTCAGGGTGTATTTAACTGGGTGCAATCAAAGTTTCTGTGCTCTAATGGTCTGTAGGTAACTCTGT
Source organism: Salmo trutta (assembly GCF_901001165.1). Classification (NCBI taxonomy): domain Eukaryota; kingdom Metazoa; phylum Chordata; class Actinopteri; order Salmoniformes; family Salmonidae; genus Salmo; species Salmo trutta. Next base: position 25,083,743 of record NC_042964.1, on the reverse strand, counting down.
TGTTCCCTATTCACCCTGGCCCTGGGGAGAAAAGAGAGGAGAGAGGAAAGCGAAAGAAGGAGGATAAGTTAGTAGCTGAACAAAAGAGACGGTCGGGGAGATATTTTAACGCGAGCGTGAAAGGGACATTGTTTGGAGGAGGAGAAAACAGAGGGATGGGTGGATGGAGGGGGGAAGGGAAAGGAGGGAAGAGATTCTCTCGCTAGTAAAGAGGTTAATAAATGAGGGAACATGGTTTTCTGGAGTGTTCAAGGCCTTACACAGTCATCATTAACCTCCCGATCAGGCTTCTCTCTCATTGAGGTAAGTATACATACATGCACGCACACATACATACACACGTGGAAAATTCCTCTGGTTTAGATAGCTCAGCTCAGGTTACAGTTGAAGTCGGAAGTTTACATGCACTTAGGTCGGAGTCATTAAAACTAGTTTTTCAACCACCACAAATTTCTCATTAACAAACTATAGTTTTGGCAAGTTAGGACATCTACTTTGTGCATGACACAAGTAATTTTTCCAACAATTGTTTACAGACAGATTATTTCACAATTCCAGTGGGTCAGAAGTTTACATAGAAGCTTCTGATAGGCTAATTGACATCATTTGAGTCAATGGGAGGTGTACCTGTGGATGTATTTCAAGGCCTACCTTCTAACTCAGTGCCTCTTTGCTTGACATCATGGGGAAATCAAAAGAAATTAGCCAAGACCTCAGAAAACAAAATTGTAGACCTCCACAAGTCCGGTTCATCCTTGGGAGCAATTTCCAAATGCCTGAAGGTACCATGTTCATCTGTTCAAAGAATAGTACGCAAGTGGAACCACGCAGCCGTCATACCGCTCAGGAAGGGGACGCGTTCTGTCTCCTAGAGATGAACGTACTTTGGTGCGAAAAGTGCAAATTAATCCCAGAACAACAGCAATGGACATTGTGAAGATGCTGGTGGAAACAGGTACAAAAGTATCTATATCCACAGTAAAACGAGTCCTATATCGACATAACCTGAAAGGCCGCTCAGCAATGAAGAAGCCACTGCTCCAAAACCGCCATAAAAAAAGCCACACTACGGTTTGCAACTGCACATGGGGACAAAGATCGTACTTTTTGGAGAAATGTCCTCTGGTCAGATGAAACAAAAATGTAACTGTTTGCCATAATGACCATTGTTATGTTTGGAGGAAAAAGGGGGAGGCTTGCAAGCCGAAGAACACCATCCCAACTGTGAAGCACGGGGGTGGCAGCATCATGTTCTGGGGGTGCTTTGCTGCAGGAGGGACTGGTGCACTTCACAAAATAGATGCCATCATGAGGAGGAACATTATGTGGATATATTGAAGCAATATCTCAAGAGATCGGTTAGGAAATTAAAGCTTGATTGCAAATGGGTCTTCCAAATGAACAATGACCCCAAGTATACTTCCAAAGTTGTGACAAAATGGCTTAAGGGCAGTAAAGTCAAGGTACAATTATTGGAGTGGCCATCACAAAGCCCTGACCTCAATCCTATAGGAAATTTGTGGGCAGAACTGAAAAAGCGTGTGCGAGCGAGGAGGCCTACAAACCTGACTCAGTTACACCAGCTCAGCAGGAATGGGCCAAAATTCACCCAACTTATTGTGGGAAGCTTGTGGAAGGCTACCCGTAACGTTTTACCCAAGTGAAACAATTTAAAGGCAATGCTACCAAGTACTAATTGAGTGTATGTAAACTTCAAGAATTGCGAGACCAGCAAGCAGCGATGGGGTCAGACGCCAAGAGCCACGGTCAGACTCCAACTGGTGTTCCCTATGCAGGTGCTGTCCAGCCATGCTGACAGGAGGAATGTCTGCGATGCAACACATTCAGTTTTGGACAGTTCTTCCTGGAGAGGGTCACTGCAGACCCCATGGATTTTGTGTGTGTGTTTGTGTGTGACAGACCATCAAAGTTCTGACGCACATACAGTGGGGGAAAAAAGCATTTGATCACCTGCTGATTTTGTAAGTTTGCCCACTGATAAAGAAAGGATCAGTCTATAATTTTAATGGTAGGTTTATTTGAACAGTGAGAGACAGAATAACAACAAAAATATCCATAAAAACGCATGTCACAAATGTTATAAATTGATTTGCATTTTAATGAGGGAAATAAGTATTTTTAGACTGATCATTTCTTTGTCAGTGGGCAAACGTACAAAATCAGCAAGGGATCAAATACTTTTTTCCCCCACTGTATGGATAGAGGGGTGCTGGAGACGTCCTTTAGAAACTCCAATATCAACTGGCAGCAGCAGCCTAGACCACCTGGATCAGGAGGGCAAATGACAAACAAGTAAGTTGTTTTGCTGTCGATAGCTAGCTAGCAATATAGGCTCTCTTTTTGCTCAAAGGTAGTGTCGTTCAGTACAGTGTAATTTTGTGATCGATTTGGCCTGAATGGGGCTTGCTAGGACCACTACGATACAGTCTAGCCAAGTTGAGCTAGCTAGCTATGTTTGCTATACCCGAAATGTACTGTAGCCGAACATTATAGCTAGCTAATGTTATCTAGCTAGCCTTGCTATCTCATTATGAGCAAAACTGGAGATTTGTTTTGATGATGCTGACAAAGAGTAAAGGAATGACTTTGGCTTCATGATTCATATTAGTCTTTGAGTAACTATGCCTGTGTGGTGTAGCTAGCTAAAGTGTGTCTGTGAGATGTGTAATATTCTGTTACAATAGAAATGCAGACAGTACACAATAGCATTTTTGTCATTCTGTCATTCTCTTACGGACATTGTGCATTGCTCAAGGGCACTTTGGCAGATTTTTCACCTACTCGGCTTGGGAATTCCAACCCAGTGACCTTTCGGTTACTGGCCCAACACTCTTAACCGCTAAGCTACTGTACAAACCGCCCCAGACAGACAATATCGCTTAGTGGCCTACAGATTATTTTCGGAGTTTGTTCTACGTGGGGCGAAGCATGGCAGAGGACACCGAATCCCCTTGCCTGCTTGTGTTGTTGGGGCCATTCAAGCACTTTATCCCTCACACGATGGACAGTATGTTGGATACAAAGAAGTTGATTGACTTGAGGAGATGTGAAAGGTCCCATAACAACAATCTCCCCTTGTATCAAAGAGACTACGAACACCTCACTGCATCCCCCAAACACACCATATGCAAGTATTCCCTTTGTAAAACTGTGGTATTTATTATAGGAGTTAGTAGTATATTTTCCTTCTACTGTATATATGTCATTCAAAACCATAACTGTTTGTGCATACTGCTGTGTAAACTCACCTCGGTCGGTCTCCAGAGCAAATAAACATTGTCTTCAATACAAGCCATGTCTACTTATTCGCGATATTGACAGACTAATCTACTGTTTCATTGAAACATGTTTACTTGCCAACATTTGAAAGTTGAAATGATACACCAAATCCCTGCATATTCTGTTGGGAGTAAGATTGTAGCTGGTGACTTCCAAATACATTTCATCAATATCACAATGAATTGATACAGAAGTTTAAGTCAACACTTTATTGGTTTCTGATGCAGCTGGAATCATTTAGTCACTTGTCAGTACATTTGTAAAAAATATTATATAAAACATTTTATCGAACTCCATTATATACATACAGTGCATTCTGAAAGTATTCAAATCCCTTCACTTTTCCACATTTTGTTACATTACAGCCTTATTCAAAAATGTATAAAATATTTTTTTCCCCTCAATCAATCTACACACAATAACCCAGAAATTACACATTTATTAAAAATAAAAAACGGAAATATCACATTTACATAAGTATTCAGACGCTTTACTCAGTACTTTGTTGAAGCACCTTCGGCAGCGATTACAGCCTCGTCTTCTTGGGTATGACGCTACAAGCTTGGCACACTGTATTTGGGGAGTTTTTCCCATTCTTCTCTGCAGATCCTCTCAAGCTCTGTCAGGTTGGATGGGGAGTGTTGCTGCACAGCTATTTTCAGGTCTCTCCAAAGAAGTCCGGGCACTGGCTGGGCCACTCAAGGACATTCAGAGACTTGTCCCGAAGCCACTCCTGCGTTGTCTTGGCTGTGGGCTTAGGGTCGATGTCCTGTTGGAAGGTGAACCTTCGCCCCAGTCTGAGGTCCTGAGCGCTCTGGAGCAGGTTTTCATCAAGGATCTCTCTGTACTTTGCTCCGTTCATCTTTCCCTCGATCCTGACTAGTCTCCCAGTCCCTGCCGCTGAAAAACTTCCCCGCAGCATGATGCTGCCACCACCATGCTCTACCATAGGGATGGTATTGGCCAGGTGGTGAGCGGTGCCTGGTTTCCTCCAGACGGGATGCTTGGCATTCAGGCCAAAGAGTTCAATCTTGGTTTCCTCAGACCAGAGAATCTTGTTTCTCATGGTCTGAGAGTCCTTTAGGTGCCTTTTGGTAAACTCCAAACAGGCTGTCATTTGCCTTTTACTGAGGAGTGGCTTCCATTTGGCCACTCTACCATAAAGGCCTTATTGGTGGAGTGCTGCAGAGATGGTTGTTCTTCTGGAAGGTTCTCCCAGCTCTACAAAGGATCTCTGGAGCTCTGTCAGAATGACCATCGGGTTCTTGGTCACCTCCCTGACCAAGGCCTTTCTCCCCCTATTGCTCAGTTTGGCTCGGCGGCCAGCTCTAAGAAGAGCCTTGGTGGTTCCAAACTTCTTCCATTTAAGAATGATGGAGGCCACTGTGTTCTTGGGGACTTTCAATGCTGCAGAATGTTTTTGGTACTCTTCCCCAGATCTGTGTCTCGACACAATCCTGTCTCGGAGCTCAACGGACAATTCCTTCCACCTCATGGCTTGCTTTTTGCTCTGACATGCACTGTCAACTGTGGGACCTTATATAGACATGTGTGTGCCTTTTTCAAATCATGTCCAATCAATTGAATTTACCACAGGGGGACTCCAATCAAGTTGTTGAAACATCTCAAGGATGATCAATGGAAACAGGATGCACCTCAACAAAATTTCGAGTCTCATAGCAAAGGGTCTGAACACTTATGTAAATAGGGTATTCCTGTTTTTTCGCTTTGTAATTATGGGGTATTTTGTGTAGATTGATGAGGAACCTTTTCAATTTAATCAATTTTAGAATAATATGTATGTAACGTAACAAAATGTGGAAAAAGTGAAGGCGTCTAAATACTTCCCGAATTCACTGTATGTACAACAGCTAGCAATATCTATACCACAATGCAGTTGTGAGCATACTAGGCATTCTACATGATACTACAACATCAGTATAAAATGGATGTTGTGTTGGCTGAATGTTCCAGGCAGGGTTCTGAATGTTCTTCAGCTGGTGAACTTGGTCTTGTGTTAGGCAATGGCAGCTGGTCTGGCAAAACTTCATGGGCTCAATGATCTTGGACTCATAGACTATACACTTTGGCTCTAACCAGCCCCATGGAGTCCTTTCCTCTTCCGAGTCAGATGATGTTGAGCTTGTTCCCGGCTGAAAGCTTTCATCCAATGGGTCTACAGGATCTGTACAACTGAAGGTCTTAATTAGCAGCAACAGGATTAGTCTGTAGGACACACACTAGTCAGTGATTAGCAAACATGTTACTACTTTGTCCCCACTCAAACAAGGTACTATATCCACCCACCCCCCTCATGTCAATAGATCATGTATACTAACCTTCACACACAATACCCACCCCCAACAGACACCAGTACTATCACATTTACATTTTATTCATTTGGCAGACGGTCTTTTCCAGAGCGACTTAAATGAGCAATTAGGGTTAAGTGCCTTGCTCAAGACCACATCGTCACCCACGCCATCCCTTCCTTACTAATAACTCTGCTTTTCTCCAATTTAGACTTCAAGCTTTGCCTAAACAATCAACTAATGTCTAGATCCGGTATATTTATTTGCTCATCATGGAATCATGGAAAGATTTATTTAAGGAGACTCACACTAGTTCCTGGTGCTGAGCTTGATGTTAATGCTGCTGCAGATGTTGATGGGATTGGACTCTGTAAATAGAACACATAGGCCAGTCACGTTACTCTCTGCGGTAGTTAGTTAGCTGGCTAGGTAGCTAACGGTTAGATATGGTCCTGTAGGCTGTAGCTAACGTAACCTAACGTAGCTAACATTAGCTTGCAAAGTTACAAATCACCTCGCCAGATAGCAGCCGGTTAATTACAATGATTTGCTTTTGAATGTCAAGCCAGAGTGTTATGAAAGCTAGCTAGCTAGATTTCGGTTTACATAAACAAATGTAGTTTGCTAGCTCGCTAATTAGCTAAGTTAACTAGATAGCCAATTCAAAACATAACTTGTAGCGGTTATCGCGCTAGTTAACTATTGCATTCATGTCGTTGTCGCCTTTCCACCGGCACTGTAGATAGCCTAAATAAATCTGCACCGTTGGAAAGCTGGGATTCCCCTTTATTAAATAGTTGTCATGTAAAAATATTCTAAGAATAGCCTAATTGACAAACAACTTGCTGTGCATAGATCTCCCCTGAAACATGAATATTTGAGCCTTATATATAAACATGTCTGGTTCGTTACCTTGCTTTGAAGTAGCCTACCTTATCAGTTTGATCCCTGATTCATTGAATGAGGGAATCATTTTATAAAGACAAAAGTATTTGATTGTAATGTTGCAATATTTTATATCAAGGGTGGCAACCATCCTCCAGGATAGCTACTGGGTGTGCAGGCTTTTGTTCAAGCCAGCTGCTTAACAGGACCTTGATAAGCAGACTTGGGTGTTTTCAGGGCTGGATCAAAAGCCAAGCCTGCACACCCAGGAGCTCTCCAGATGGAGGGTTGACAACATGTGACTAACAGTGCAGTTCTACTTTATGGTGGGTAAAATGCCTTGAACAAGGGCACAACGGCAGGACAACGTGGGATCAGGCACAGCAGCCTTCCAGTGTCAGTAATTCGTACTTTTTAATGTAGGCTATAATAATAGTCATGAACCTTTGGTTAAAAGTAATAGAGAAGTCATGGAAAATGTGTGTGAACCCTTAACAGTGAATAATCAGAGGTCTCTATAGCATAATGCTCTTTGTGAATTTCGGTGAACATAGTCTAATGGAACGACTTGGAAAAAGACAGCTCCAGCACTTCTTTCATCCCAAGTCGAGCACTGGTTCTAATGATTACGTTTTCAGGTTTAACAAGGAGGACCTGATTGAAACCACCCGTGTGTGTGTGTGTGTGTGTGTGTGTGTGTGTGTGTCTGTGTGTGTGTGTGTGTGTGTGTGTGTGTGTGTGTGTGTGTGTGTGTGTGTGTGTGTGTGTGTGTGTGTATTTAGGGGTCAGTGTAGGTGGAATTTCCCCCTGTGTGAACAGACACGGTAAGGCTGACTACCAATGTTATGGATGACACATCGCCCCCTGTGGCCAGCTTAGAGTACTGACGGGTTGGACAGACGGATGGATAACACACGCGCAAACATTGAATGCAGCTGATACTGTGGAAACAGGCAGAAACACACACACACACGCACACACACACACACACACACACACACACACACACACACACACACACACACACACACACACACACACACACACACACACACAGTGATCAGGAATCCCCAGTGCAGTCTGCAGTTACATCTACAATACCTGTAGTCTATACAGGATGATGCAGTGGACTGCTGTGGTTACACCCTTTATTGTTCTAAATGAAGTCTAGTGTTAACTTCTGCAAATAAATATCAATATGAAAACCAGACGGCTGAAAGGAAAGAGTGTTTAATGGAGATATCAACACTGACTCAACTAGAGCAAAGCAGGTCACCTGTGACGGACCGAGTGGGCGAGAGGGGGGGGAGGGGGGGTGGAAGGATAGAGGGGTGGGTGGAGGAGAGACAGAGAGAAAGAGATGGGAGGATAGAGGGGTGGGTGGAGGAGAGACAGAGAGAGAGAGATGGAAAGATAGAGGGGTGGGTGGAGGAGAGACAGAGAGAGAGGGATGGAAGGATAGAGGGGTGGGTGGAGGAGAGACAGAGAGAGAGAGATGGGAGGATAGAGGGGTGGGTGGAGGAGAGACAGAGAGAGAGATGGAAAGATAGAGGGGTGGGTGGAGGAGAGACAGCGAGAGAGGGATAGAGGGGTGGGTGGAGGAGAGACAGAGAGAGAGATGGAAGGATAGAGGGATGGGTGGAGGAGAGACAGAGAGAGAGATGGGAGGATAGAGGGGTGGGTGGAGGAGAGACAGAGAGAGAGAGATGGAAGGATAGAGGGGTGGGTGGAGGAGAGACAGCGAGAGAGGGATAGAGGGGTGGGTGGAGGAGAGACAGAGAGAGAGATGGGAGGATAGAGGGGTGGGTGGAGGAGAGACAGAGAGAGAGATGGAAAGATAGAGGGGTGGGTGGAGGAGAGACAGAGAGAGAGAGATGGGAGGATAGAGGGGTGGGTGAAGGAGAGACAGCGTGAGAGGGATGGAAGGATAGAGGGGTGGGTGGAGGAGAGACAGAGAGAGAGATGGAAGGATAGAGGAAAATAGAGAGCATGTGCATGTGTTTGCTTTAGGCTTGAAGCAGAGGAATTCTCAGTCCGTCAACATCAGTGGCTGTCGACACACACTGTCTATGCCCCCACCACCCCTCCCTTGGCCTCTGTGTAGAAAAAAGGAAAGGGAGCAGAGCTCGCACCTCTCCAGGCAGAACATTTGTTTCCTATAAGTAGATCCTGGCTGGCAGCGTCGGCAGGCTACACCATCCTTGGCCGGATGGCGGGATACAGTAAGGTAATGCAATGTGCGCCTTGGCTAGGTAGCCTGTAACGGTGGACAGAGATCTCAGCACACAACAGATACTAAAACACAAACAGTCACGTCATCATGCCTTGGCCCTGACCATGTGACCTGACCAGGAAAAACTGCTGACTCATAAGACTCATGTCCTCCAAGGCCCACAATGAGTGAGAGCCTATCAATTAAGACAGTTATAACCAATGACAAGCATGCATTCTTTTGATGCTCATACACAACAATGTCAAACGTAACTATTCTCATAGGAACCCTGCCATGAGCTGATGTAGGGTCAGTTTTGCCTGTTAGATCACAATTAATATGGACACAGGGGGATCTGATCCTAGATCAGCATTCTTACTCTGAGACACTATGGCCCCAGATCGTTACATGTGAATCTTGTGAAACACCATCCCCATTCCCATAGGAACCCTGTGTTATGCTCACCTGCAGTAAAGAATGAGCTATTACTGTACACTCTAAAAACAAGAGGTTCCTGGAGTTTTCTTTAGGGGTTCTTCAAATTGAAACTGTGGGGGGAACCCCTATAAGTTCTTGAAAGAACCCCTTTCAATGGATCCTCGAAAAACCTTTTGAACTACCCCCGTTATTATTGTTATTATTAATAATAATAATAGTATGCATAACAATATCAACAATAACCCAATATTTTAGTTTTCAGTGTTTATTATGATTTTAGTGGCAAAGCAGAATACAAATAAATAAATGAGGTAAACTCCCAGCGGAGGCCCAAGTATAAAGGGTTTTATCCTTTGGCGTGTTGACGTTAATGTGTTTATGTTCTCCGTATCCATAGCCGGAAGGATTTTGCAGTGCATGGTGATCGAACAGGTTTCCTGTTATATTCATCAGAGGTGTAGGGAGGGGGAAGTCTGTGAATCCAGAAAACAGTAATTATACAGATGATTGACAAAACATGCACTCGACAATATTCATACCTTGGTTTTTGTGGTGAATGTGAATGAAAAAAAACTGTTTTGATAATGGTTTTCATACACATACCTTATCCATAATGTAGAGGCCTATGGGATATTCACTGAAGCCGTAAGGGAGGAGGATGGTAAATGTGCTCTGCATAAAACACCAATACCAATTGACATACCTTTGTATGCCTCCTTGTCTGTATACCTGCAGACACAAAAGTGAGCAGTTCAGTCATCTGCACCCAATACAGCTAGCCTTCAACATATTCTTATAGCCTACATATTATTACCTCTTTGTTGATAGATATCCATTGAATTGTGTCCATTTTCTGTTTTAGAAAGATTTGCATAAATATGAAAAGATAGATGGTGTCATCATAAAACTATATCAATTTAGATCATACAAGGGACAAACCTTACCTTAAACTGAGGAGATCTTTCCATGTTTCAGTTAAGTGCCTTCAGCCGGTGTCCTTTCGAATTCAAATCCAAATGTTTCGGTTGGGCAGTTAAGTTCCTGCAAGAACCCCCACCAACTAAGGAGGTTCCTCGGTGAACCCCACCTCCTATTGGGGTTCTTGGAAGAACCTTTTGGGGGCCATTTTCAGTGCCAAGAACCTTAAGGTTCTTCAAAGAACTTTGAGGATCTTAGAAGAACCCTGTTGAACCCCTAATTGTTAAAATGTATAAGCTGTTAATCTCCCTGTGGGCCAGCACACACACACACACACACACACACACACACACACACACACACACACACACACACACACACACACACACACACACACACACACACACACAGCAGCAGTAGAAAAGGTGGTGTGAACCCTATGATCTTTAGCCTAGTTATTATCTCCTAATGTTGGCCCCATAGGCACCCCTCACTCCTCCGCTTACACCCTCTTCTGTGTGCCACAAAAGGGCCCCAGTTACACCCCTTGCTTTAGGGAGGAAATCCTAGAATCCCTCCATAGAACATGTTGAGTGTTCTCTCATTACAACATCATGTATGTCCCGGGGGAAAACTCCCCTTACAGGGGGTACATGCATCACATTTGCATTATATTTGAGTGATTTAGCAGACGCTCTTATCCAGAGCATTACAATTAGTGCGTTCATCTTAAGATAGCTGGGTGAGACAACCACATACACTATATATACAAAAGTATGTGGACACCCCTTCAAATTAGTGGATTCGGTTTTTCCAGCCACACCCGTTGCTGACAGGTGTATAAAATCGAGCACACCGCCATGCAATCTCCATAGACAAACATTGGCAGTAGGATGGCCCATACTGAAGAGCTCAGTGAGTTTTATCGTGACACCGTCACCCATCCTTAGGGTCAGGTTTAGGGTACTTCAAAGGTGTTCTTACCAAAGAATACTTATCAATGGTGTAACCCTATCCCCTAGCCTGACGTGGGCTGTCTGTCCTTCATCTAGAAGATTGAAGAGAAGTGTGTGTGTGTGTGTGCGTGTGCGTGTGCGTGTGCGTGTGCGTGTGTGTGTGTGTGTGTGTGTGTGTGTGTGTGATTAGGGGTAAATGAGAGGCCAGTTTGAACAGCTGTGATTTTGGCCTTGTCAGAGTAGTTTAAACTAGACCCCTAGACACTGATTTATGGTCAGTTTTTCACTACTCTCCCGTAATGCTTTAAGACTAGGATTTGTGGAGATAATCCGACTCTAGATCTGTACCTAGGGGCAAATTTCCCCCTGGTATGTCTGTGTGTCTGGAGAGACTCATACAGACCTTCCCAGTGAAACCCAGGTGTTGTTAGCCTGCTGTGTAAGCTACGCTAACTGGAAGTGTAACTCTCTATCCGAATGTGTATTGTAATTATTAGCGTTAGCATTCATATCTGTTGTGGTATTACACTGTGATCTGTTTATATATATATTTTTTAATTTAACCTTTATTTAACCAGGTGTACTCTCTGTCTGTCTTGTGTTGGATTGTCTGTATAAACAGCTTGTAGTTAGATATCAAAGTGTGGTCTGTAAAAACACTCATATCGGATGTAATCAATAATAGGTTATTATACAGTGTACATAGCGGTAGGAAGTATTATTCTAAAGGATATATATGTTGACTTATCTTTCCCACTGCTGTGATGAAATTGGGATTGGAATTCTGTCTCCTGATTGATTATTTGATATCACTTTTTGCCCGCCATTTTTGTATATTTACATGTCGGGGGTGTTTTTGATAGAAAGAGGAGAGATATAAAATGATAGACTATTGTTTCGTTTTTTCTCTTCCCCTACAGTATCTGTCGCTTCAGTGAGTTCTGGAAGGTACATGTAAACAGAGGCACTCCTCCTTTCCTATAATTGGAAACGCATAAATCCTTCCTGTCATTCTAGAGACATAGCTCCAGTTTATTTTAGCTGACACCTACAGTGTGTCACCGTTGTTTGTATTTATGATTCCGCCACTAAAACATTGTGTTAACTTTCACGCCTTGACCTTATAATGGTTGCTGTAGGCGACGGGCATGGCGGCATGCCAACCTGTGCCAGCGTTGCCATTGGGCATGGTGATTTAGGAGAGAGATAAGGAGGCAGCACGGCGGGCGGTCGCTGTGGTTTCCACCTTGTGGTGTTGACTCTGGAAGCCTTAGAGCACTATGACATCACAGATTAGAGAGTTGATATTACAGTTCAGAGAGTTCATAATCTTACATCATAGATAACTTATCCATTCCATAGAATTGTTATATACAGGATCAGTGGATTGAATTGAACCAAGTGAATTGAATACATTGAACCAATTGAATTGAGTGAATTGAACCAAGTGAATTGAATATATTGAACCAATTCAATTGAGTGAATTGAACCAAGTGAATTGAATACATTGAACCCATTGAATTGAGTGAATTGAACCAAGTGAATTTAGTATACTGATAAGAAGGATCAGAAACGTTGGTTTGATCTCAGTATCGGCTGCATCGGGCCAACGGGGGCATTGGCTGTGTCTTCCAAGTGGTCCCAGAGCCAGCAGATATAGGACACGGATCGGAAATTCATATTCCGACATTCTGGCTGATGGATGGCCTGCTGGCAGAATGGAAGAACCGAGATCAGACATCTAAACTTAGAAAGTCAATAGAGCAGGGAGAGAGAGAAGAGATTGTGTTTTATTTGATTTATTTAACCTTTATTTGATCAGGGAGTCATACTGAGACCAAGGTCTCTTTTACAGATGAGCCCTGAATTACATAAATTACAGAAAATACACACATCAAAATAAAAATACAAAATGCAAGCAGAAAGAAAAACACGGTCATAAAAAATAGAATTGACCTAGAGGCACCAAAACATCCAATTTCTACGCACTTTGAAGATTGTTCCACAAATAAGGTGCAAAAAAACTAAAATTGGATTTACGTAACTCAGTAGAGACCAAAGGAATTTCCCTAAGACTGGGAGTGGTAACTCATATGTCTAAAGTTTAGTAATGACGTTAGCTACAGTGGCGCTTTATAAATGAAAACTTAGAAATGTATCAACCTACGTGACATCATGTGACCAACAAATCTGATGAGGTCATAAAGGTGTCGGGCGGTCATCACGGCAACGCTATTTCTGTCACTAGGAGGAAGTGAAGAGGCTTGTTGATTGGCCTGTAACTGTAACTTGAGCCATGTTGGGCCCTGACCAACAACCAACCGATACCCTCAATGTGTGAGACTTCAGACAACATGGCATGACATTGCTTGGCTTCAACCCTTTTTGAACTGTGACCCCCAACCTCGTGAACTAACCCAAATCCAAATTCAGGATTGACTCTTAATCCTTTGATCCATGAGGAATAGTTTCTGATCTTCCACTTACAGTATCTTTTTTCTTTGAAATTACCCAAACCCAAAGCTCCCAAAGTAAACCCTGAGAGTGAGAGCGAGTGAAAGCGAGTGAGAGCGTGAGCGAAAGAGAGCAAGAGAGAGAGCAAGAGAGAGAGAGCGAGAGAGAGCAGGAGAGAGAGAGAGAGAGAGAAAGAGAGAGAGAGCAGGAGAGAGAGAGAGGAGGGGCCCAGTTGAGTCCTGTCTGTTCAAATCCTCTATAATAACACCAACCCTGTCCTGTCCCTTCATGCCAAGACCGGGTCTTTCTCTAAAGCAGTGGTTCTCAATCCTGACCCTTTGGACCCAGAGGGTTACCCAATTTGTTTTTTTGCCGTAGCACTACACAGCTGATTCAAATAATCAACTCATTATCTGGCTTGGATGCTTTCAAAAGCAGGTTGAGAACCACTGCTCTAGAGGATATGGTAGATATTCGGGAGAATGTGTCTGTGATGTGTGTGTGCATGACAAGTTCAGGAGTGTGTGTGGCGTGTGTGTCTTCTCCAGGTAAAGGAGTTCCGTAGCCTTCGGTACCTGTCCTACATGTTAGGGCATTGGCACACCGCACAGCCTGTCTTCTCACCCTATGCTCTTCTCTCCTAAGCCTCTTCATCTTGAGAAATACACCCTTTAGGGTGGATAAATACAGTATGGTACTGCATGTATTTGTGTTATTGCAGTAAAAGTTCCAACATGCCTGGGATAATACAGTGTATTGTATTGGTGATATCACAGCCCTACCCTCTGACGCCATCCGGCGTCATCTGGGTGAAGATGGCGCCCGGAGGGTAGGGCTGCCGTCTCATCGGCTCTTAACCAATCATGCAATTTTTTTTTTCTTCACATTGTTCTTAACTTGTTTTGTACATAATGTTGCTGCTACCGTCTCTTATGACTGAAAAGAGCTTCTGGACATCAGAACTGAGATTATTCACCTCAAATTGGAGTTCTTCTTAAATGAGTCGGACACAAGTGATATACTACGGACACCCGACCAGGCCCAGATCCCCGTGATTCGCTGGAAAAGGAAAGGTTTCGCGGAAAGAGATGAGTATCAGGCGATGAGTGGCTAATCTGCCCTTGCCTTCTGTTCTCTAGCTAACGTTCAATCGCTGGAAAATAAATGAGATGAACTGAAAGCACATATATCCTACCAACGGGACATTAAAAACTGTAATATCTTATGTTTCATACAGCTCTATCGGCAGGACAGAACAGCAGCCTCTGGTAAGACACGGTGCGGGGGCCTATGCATATTTGTAAACAATAGCTGGTGCACAATATCTAAGGAAGTCTCAGGGTTTTGCTCGCCTGAGGTAGAGTATCTCATGATAAGCTGTAGGCCACACTATCTACCTAGAGAGTTTTCATCTGTAGTTTTCGTAGCTGTCTACACAACACCACAGACCGAAACTGGCACTAAAACCGCACTCAATGAGCTGTATTCCGCCATAAGCAAACAGGAAAACGCTCATCCAGAGGCGGCACTCCTAGTGGCCGGGGACTTTAATGCAGGAAAACTTAAATCAGTTTTACCTCATTTCTATCAGCATGTTAAATGTGCAACCAGAGGGAAAAAATTCTAGACCACCTTTACTCCACACACAGAGACGCGTACAAAGCTCTCCCTCGCCCTCCATTTGGCAAATCTGACCATAACTCTATCCTCCTGATTCCTGTAAAAATTTAAGCAGGAAGCACCAGTGACTTTATCTATAAAAAAGTAGTCAGATGAAGCTACAGGATTGTTTTGCTAGCACAGACTGGAATATGTTCCAGAATTCTTCCGATGGCATTGAAGAGTACACCACATCAGTCACTGGCTTTATCAATAAGTGCATCGAGGACGTCGTCCCAACAGTGACTGTACGTCAATACCCCAACCAGAAGTCATGGATAACAGGCAACATTCGCACTGAGCTAAAGAGTAAAGCAGCCGCTTTCAAGGAGCATGATTCTAACCCGGAAGCTTATAAGAAATCTCCCTATGCCCTCCGACGAACCATCAAATCCTGGACTTCCTGATGGGCTGCCCCAGATGGTAAGGGTAGGTAACAATACATCCGCCACGCTGATCCTCAACACAGGGGCCCCTCAGGCGTGCGTGCTCAGTCCCCTCCTGTACTCCCTGTTCACTCATGACTGGACAGCCAGGCACGACTCCAACACCATCATTAAGTTTGCTGATGACACAACAGTGGTAGGCCTGATCACCGACAACGATGAGACAGCCTATAAGGAGGTCAGAGATTTGACCGTGGGGTGCAAGGACAACAACCTCTCCGTCAATGTGATCAAGACAAAGGAGATGGTTGTGGACTACAGGAAAAGGAGGACCGAGCACGCATCGACGGGGCTGTAGTGGAGCAGGTTGAGAGCTTCAAGTTCCTTGGCGTCCACATCACCAACAAACTAACATGGTCCAAGCACACCAAGACAGTTGTGAAGAGGGCACAACAAAACCTATTCCCCCTCAGGAGACTGAAAAGATTTGACATGGGACCTCAGATCCTCAAAATGTTTTACAGCTGCACCATCAAGCGCATCCTGACGGGTTGCATCACTGCCTGGTATGGCAACTGCTCAGCCTCTGACCTCAAGGCACTACAGAGGGTAGTGCGTATGGCCCAGTACATCACTGGGGCCAAGCTTTCTGCCATCCAGGACCTCTATACCAGGCGGTGTAGGAAGAAGGCCCTAAAAATTGCCAAAGACTCCAGCCACCCTAGTCATAGACTGTTCTCTCTGCTACCGCATGGCAAGCGGTACCGGTGCTCCAAGTCTAGGTCCAAGAGGCTTCTAAACAGCTTCTACCCCCAAGCCATAAGAATCCTGAACAGCCAATCAAATGGCTACCCAGACTATTTGCATTGCCCACCCCCCACCCTCTTCTGCGCTGCTGCTACTCTCTGTTATTGTCTATGCATAGTCACTTTAATAACTCTACCTACATGTACATAATTACCTCAATTACCTCGACACCGGTGCCCCCTGCACATTGACACATAGACTCTGTACCGGTACCCCCTGTATATAGCCCCGCTATTGTTATTTACTGCTGCTCTTTAATTATTTGTTATTATCTCTTAGTTTTTTAGGGATTTTCTTAACTGCATTGTTGGTTAAGGGCTTGTAAGTAAGCATTTCACTGTAAGGTCTACACCTGTTGTATTCAGCGCATGTGACAAATACAATTTTTTCCCTAATCCCCTTCTGGCCCCGTTCATATAGAATGTAAAGTGATTACTGTATGTATGTACAGACTAGTATGCATGTGTTGCATTGTATGTGTACGGAGTTCACTCACATTCACTAGAATTTGAAGCCCCCCGAGACATGTTGTAAAATGCCTCCATTAATCCTGATGAGTACCTTAATGACTATAGGCCATTGAGCACATCACGGATATCTGACACTCCATTTGGACATGGCTCTCCCGTTGGCCACTGAGAATTTGCACACTGTAAGTTAAAACGGGTAGCTTTTTTGTATGTAATATCTCTACGATATGTAATTGCTCACTTATATCTGACACCCTGTTTCAACCTACAGTACATACAGTACAGCACATGTGCTAGCGAGGTATCTTATTGGTTAGTGGAGAATTTGCATGTTGTAAGCTAAGACGTTATAGCTGAGGTAAAGGTTGATTAACGCTGTGCGCCTGCGCGTGCTACTGAGGTCAGGGCTAACTAGGCACTCCATTGGCTAGGTACTCCATTGGCATACCTTCATGTGACCTCACATGAAGGTATGCTACTGAGCTACTGAGCTTGTCTATTTTGATCCCCGGTAGCTTTTGCAGAGGCAGCAGCTACTTTTCCTGGGGTGCTTCCTGAGCTAAAGGTCAGCTGCTGAGCTGAAGGGATGCTACTGGGCTAGAGGTCAGGAATTGACATTGATTGATGTCAGGTGATTGTCTACTGGTATTTGAGGCAGAATTCACCTCATACGAGGACACTACCCCCGAGGAACACAATTCGCATGATTGAGAACAATAGCTATGTCATTTTGTACTAATCAATCACACTTAAGATTATATTCAAGAAATATCCGTAAAGAGAAGATGATATGTGGCATTAGCCAAACATGCCGTCCTGCCAATACAGTTCGGACTTGTTGCAGTAAAACGGTCTTTCTCTTGACAGAGTGGGTTGGGGGCATGGCATACATAGACCAAATCCCTTTGCCCCCTATTGGCCCCTTTTCTCTTCAACACGACGGGATTGACAAGGAATTTAGAGTTTGGTACTGTAGCTCAGTTTCTGAACAGTGGCCTTGTGGAACTGTCATAAACCATCTAAACGTGTGTCCTGGCACCTGTTTACATGTTCTCTCGTTAAGAGAAAGATATGAGGTCTGGAAGCAGCTTAGGGTACTCCAGTCCTCAGTTTACTTTAGCCTAGCCAGATACGCTATAGTCGGTATCAAATCAAAACCAAATAAAACAAAATTGTATTTGTCACATGCGCCGATGACAACAGGTGTAGACCTTACAGTGAAATGCTTACTTACAAGCCCTTAACCAACAATGCAGTTTTAAGAAAAATAAGTCTTAAGAAAGTATTTACTAAAATAAACTGAAGTAATAAATAAAGAAAAAAAAAGAAAAAGAAAAAGAACAAATAATTAAAGAGCAACAATACCGGGGATACCGGTACAGAGTCAATGTGCGGGGGCACAGGTTAGTTGAGGTAATTGAGGTAATATGTACGTGTAGGTAACGGTAAAGCGACTATGCATAGACATGGGTGATACAGTCGGTTAGGCTACAGTTGCGTTTCGCAAGAAGAATTCATAGGTTTAATGGGACAAACACAGTGGAACATTCCCATAGATGTTTACCAGAAAAACACACACACACACACACACACACACACACTCCCATTCCCCCACCATAACCTTCCAAATGCTGTTTACTAAATGTGAAAAATAAATCTGACATCGATTAAGGCGATCACCACGTCTTTTGTCATGAAGTGCAGGTAGCCTAGCAATTAAGAGCATTGGGCCAGTAACCAAAAAGGTCTCTGGTTTGAATCTCTAACCCGTCTATGTGTAAAATCTGCTGATGTGCCCTTGAGCAAGGCACTTAACCCTAATTGCTCCTTTAAGTCGCTCTGGATAAGAGCGTCTGCTAAATGACTCAAATGTAATTGTGTTAACAATATTTACAATATTTTGCTTTGGTTCCTGTTTGGATTCATTTACACAACAACTTCCTCTACTTGCTAAGGATGGCCTCTCTCTTTCCCACTCCCTACTCCTTCTTCTTTTCCTTTCTCTATGACATCTCTCCATCTTCCCTTTTCATCTCTCCCTCTCATGTTGTTTTCCCTCTATGTCACCGTAACAGAGTCAGAGTGAGGTCAGCCATACACTACCTGTCATACAGACTGACACACGTTGACAGACCAGACTACTAGATTTACATTAACCAGATTCCTAACCGTCCCTTTAACAACATCCCATCTCTCACACAAAAGGTCCCTCCATTCCTCTACTCCGCCATTCCTCCATCCCTTCATCCCTCCAGCCTTCTCTTCTTTAACAACATTTTTTTTTTTAAATTACAGAAAGGACAGGAAAGACAAGTGGCATTCTCTCGCTCCCTCTCTTTCCTCCATCATTCCATCCATCACTCCATCCATCTCTCCTCAAACAGACCCACTATGGCGGGTTTAGTCGGTTTTCTTTGCGTGACAGTTTGTTAACATCATGGTAAAATACAGTATGCACTACCTGATGAGGTCACTCAGAGATCAGTCAATCAGGTTTAACTGTCAACGAGGGACTTTTATGTTGTCAGGCAGGGCTAGGGAGTAATCTGATTCCAAAATAATTTTACCAACAAAAATATTGTAATCATATTACAGACTCTTTTGAAAAACTAGATTGTTACTTCATGGATTACTTGTACATTTAGAAAGGATGTTTGCGAGAATGTTTTTTTTGTTGACACTCAGCTTTGAAAAAAAGGCTCATGTTTAAGTTTGTTCCATCTGAGCGAGTCTTACCTGACCACGAGTCAGAGACCACTATGACACACCAAATGTTTGTTGGATCCCTTTTGTCTTCTTCTTTGGCCTCTTAAAGGGAAAGTAATCAGATTACGTTACTGAATTTGGGGGGGGGGGGGTATTGTGTACAATACTCTTTCCCTGACGTTGTGTCGAGGAGCTGGGTGACACTTTGATTGACAGGCAGTGGAGTGGTGAGGTATGATCTAGCACTTAGTGGAGTAAACAGGGAGACTTCTGGGAGGAAACACAGAGGCTCAGTACTAGGGCCTGAACATGTGTTATCAGAGCAGTGATGTGAGTATTAAGGTGGGTGCTTAATAGCACCGAGGTATGTACCTGGTGTTTACTCTGTCACGTATAAGCAAATAGGTCTGATTGATTGATAAACATTGGTTAAAAATTGAGAGCCAATATTGGGTTACTCGGAGATGACAGACTCACATCTGTATAACGTTGGATAGCTGTTGTCAATGGCTGTTGGGATGTAGTGTGTGTCTGTGTTGAGAACACATTCTACCACAGACATAGAAGTCCACCCAATCCAAGGCAGCTCCTTCTGCTCCAAAGCCTGTTTCAACTCTACCTCAACACAGAAATGAAATCCTCATCTCTCTCTCTCTTGCTCTCACTCTCGCTTTCTCTCTCTCTCTCTCTCTCTCTCTCTCTCTCTCTCTCTCTCTCCTTGTTTGTCAAAGAGTGTAAATTAAGATTGCTCCTTAAGTTCCACCCTATTGTACATCTCCCCGACTGGCTTTTCATATGGAGGCAGGGAAAGTAGAAAGGCAAGGTGTGGTGTCTTTAAATGAATAATCCTTTAGAAGACACTCACACACACAAACACACGCACACACACACACATACACGCTGGGCGTGGGAACCCAATAGAATAGGGCATCAACATGTGCGGTAGGATACTTTCACATTAGGATTTTGACTGGGCTGGAAGCTGAATAGAGAGAGGGAGTCCCATGACAAAAGTTTGACAGCTCTTTTTTCTTTGTCTTTTTCTTTCTCTCCCAGTGTTATTTTTCTCTCTTTCTGTTTTATCCCTTGTTCAATGACGGGCCTATGTCTGTGTATCCGTGTGTTTCTCTGAGCACATGTCTGAAGTAGCATGTGGAGACCATGGCCTCTCTCTTTCTGTTTTTACGCTCTCTCTCTTTCTTTCTCTTTTTTTGTCATTACTCTCTCTCTCTTTCTTTCTCTCTCTTTCTCTTTCGCTCTCTTTCTCCCACTCTCTTTGTCTCCCCCTCTCTTTCTCTCTCTCTCTCTCTCTCTCTCTCTCTCTTTCTCTCTCTCCAGTGGAGTAACCTTGCCCTGCTTCTGTCACTGTGATTAGGATGAGTGTGGAGATCAGAGGAAAGAGTGCGGGGAAGAGAGGGAGAACTTGACCAACAGAGAGAGCGAGGAGAGAGGGCAGACTTTCCCCCTTTCCCTCTCTTTCTATCTCCCTCCCCCTGCCCCCCCCCACCCCCCCACCCCCTCCTTCGCTTGTATTTGTTAAAGAGAACCCCCCTGTAAGAGTGAGGTCAAGAGTTTGAGGAGGTAGCTAGTGACATGTCTGCTGGTCATGTGAAGTGGTCTATGATCTATGAACCTGGGACTGTGTTTGCTCAACGTTTCAGCCGCAACAACCAGTAGGGGTGTTCACCATGCACCTTGTGGTATATACACACACACACACACACACACACACACACACACACACACACACACACACACATACACACACACATTCACATCTGTATGGCCAGACACCACAACAGACTGTGAGGTTTCACCATGGTTCCTTTGTAGTTCAATTTTAAGTCTAGATGGACCATCGTCATGTTGATCTGCTTACAGGGCCCCTGGGATCCTGGGCCTAATTCCATATAACTTTGGCCTTGCATTCCAACCCCTGTCCCTTCACCTATCACATCCCCTACCCTTTCACCTCCACCTTACTCCCTATGACATACTCAAATATAGATGAGGGGTATAACTTACACTCACGCTACAATCACGAACACATTACCCATACAGACACACACATAACTATCACAACCACCTCACTCTTTACAACCCACATCCACACAGCTCCAAACCCCCTCACCTCTCCCACCCTCTCAAACCCCCTCTCTCTCTCTCCTCTCACCTCAACCTGGATTCAGGGGTAGATGTAACATAGTAAATGAAAATCCGGGTCACTCAACTGAATATGATGTGTTACGTTTGGTATGGTATGGTATGTGTTCATTTGTGGTTTTCCGTCATCCATTTCGTATGATATGTTTCAAATAACAATTTGTATGATATGTTTCGAATTAGAATTTGTATGATATTTTACGAATCGCAATTTGTACAATATTTTAAGAATCTGCTATACATATGATATGTTATGAATTCCAATTTGTTGTGGCTAACGTTAGTTAGGTGGCTAACGCTAACTTTAGCTAAGTGGTTAATATTAGCAAGGCCAGGGGTTAAGGTTATGGGAAGGGTTAGCTAACATGATAAGTAGTTGCAAAGTAGCTAAAAACAGTAAGTAGTTACAAATTAGCTAAAATGCTAAAGTTGTCCACGGTGAGATTTGAACACGCAACCTCAGGGTTGATAGACGTTCCCATTATAAGCCTGCTCATCAATGCCGACCAACCACCTTCCTTTCATTTTTGCCTTCAATAACCTTCTGTTTTATGTAACCATACCAAACGTAACATATACTAATTTGAGTGTCCCGGATTTTTGTTTACTGTGCTACGTCTAGTCTATGAGACCAGGCTGCTCACCTCCCCAGGACGCAACCGACACCCTTTCATCCCTAATCGCATTGAAACGCCATCCCTGACCCTTGACCTCTAGCTAGCCCCTAGCTGGCCCCTAGGAGCCCCTAGCTCAGGACTGCTGCTGGGGTGTTTTAATCCTCTATGAAAGGACCTATATTGCATTGTTCCTCGTCCCAGACGGTCTCAATATTGACTGACTGACAGACTGACTGGCTGTTTATGAGTAGGCTTAGACTCTGTATGTAGACCTACGCTGAGATATCTCATATCTTTCTCGCATGAGAGGTTGTTTTCTGTCCCGCTCTGGTTTCTGAGAAAGAAGCATACGCATTGTTCTGTGAATGGGCTTTGGTATGTGTGAGATGGCTTATGTACTTTATCTATACTAATAGTGTGATGGATTCTAAGTTGTTGTAGGTATTCCAACTAAGCATAACGTGCAAGGACTATTGAGACATACACCTATCTTAAAAGTCCCTGCATTGGTTAACTGTTCATTTTAGAATTGATTTAAAACATTTAAAAAATAATTAAAGCACCATGTGGCCTTGCACACAAAGACATGTCTGACATGCTTTTAAGATATGTGCCTGGTCGGTCCCTCAGATCCTCTGGCCTTTTAGTTGTTCCAAAGGTCATAACCAAACATTTTGGTGAGGCTAGCCTTCAGCCGCCATGATCCTGACATTTGGAACAGCCTGCTGGAGGACCTGAGGGCCTCAGAAATCGTAGAAACCTTTTTAGAAACCTTTTTAGCTGTGCTTTCAGTCATACTACAGTATCTATTTTATTTATTTTATCCCATTTTATATATCTTATACATTTTTATTTATTTTAATGCATCTCTCAGTCCACTGTTATTAGTATTATTGTTTTACTATTTTAATTTATCTAACTTTGTTTAACTATTTTAATTTGTCTAGTTTTTATCTTTCTCACCTTTTATTTTATTTAGGACTTTGAAATACATCCCCTTTCTTTAAGAAATGTGCTTTATAAATAAAGTTTGATGTGATTATTGAAATAGGCAGGGGGAGAAGTTTAAAATGTGTATTCATTTTCAACAAAAGCTGCATTAAGGTTGCCGCATGATTGATAAACTATGATAGCAGATCCCATATGTATTCCCCATGTAAGAGCTCTACTTACTATCAGATAGTGGTTAGACTGTCCTGGTATGTGGCACCCAGTCTTTTCCTCTCTATTTCTGATCATTTAAAACATGTTAAATATGTTGTGTATTTGTTTCAGTGGGATAATCAAACCCACTACACATCTTGAACAAAAAGCATGGCGGTTGTTTATTCCTCATGTAGCATTTTTCATCGTCATAAGATATTAGTTAGCAGACGTGGATCAACAACATAGATCAAACACTTATTCTATATTATTACATTGGTTCAATTGTACCTGGCAAAGAAAATCAAATCAAATGCAGCACTTGAAAGTATTTCTCCTAGAGGTTAAGCCTGGTACTGCATGTGGTTCTGTCTTGCGCTCTCTCTCAATTCAATTCAAAGGGCTTTTTTTGGCATGGGAAACATATGTTTACATTGCCAAAGTAACTGGAATAGGCAATAAAACAAAAGGGAAATAAACAAGGGAAACATGAGTAAACATTACACTCACAAAAGTTTTAAAAGCATATAGACATTTCGAATGTTATATTATTGGCTATGTACAGTGTTGTAAAAGTGTGCACATAGTTGAAGTATAAAATGGAAAAGTATTCAGACCCCTTGACTTTTTTCACATTTTGTTACATTACAGCCTTATTCCAAAATGTATTAAATAAATTAAAATAAATATCAGCAATCTACACACAATACCCCATAATGGCAAAGCGAAAACAGATTTGGGGGAATTTTTGCAAATGTATACATTTTTTTTTTTTTAAATACCTTATTTACATAAATATTCATACCCTTTGCTATGAAACTCGAAATTGAGCTCAGGTGCATCCTGTTTCCATTGATCATCCTTGAGGTGTTTCTACAAATTGATTGGAGTCCACTTGTGGTAAATTCAATTGATTGGACATGATTTGTAAAGGCACACACCTGTCTATATAAGGTCCCACAGTTGACAGTGCATGTCAGAGCAAAAACCAAGCCATGAGGTCGAAGGAATTGTCCATAGAGCTCCGAGACAGGATTGTGTCGAGGCACAGATCTGAGGAAGGGTACCAAAATTTGTCTGCAGCATTGAAGGTCCCCAAGAACACAGTGTCCTACATCATTCTTAAATGGAAGAAGTATGGAACCACCAAGACTCTTCCTAGAGCTGGCCGCCGAGCCAAACTGAGCAATCGGGGGAGAAGAGCCTTGGTCAGGGAGGTGACCAAGAACTCGTTGGACACTCTGACAGAGCTCTAGAGTGTACCTGTTTTAGCTTTGTCATTATGGGGTATTGTGTGTAGATTGATGGTGGGAATTTAAAAATATACCTAACAAAATGTGAAAAAGGTCAAGGAATCTGAATACTTTCCAAAGGCACTGTAGATTGTATTTACAATGTTGTTTGTGCTCCACTGGTTGCCCTTTTGTCATGGCAACGGACACAAATCTTGCTGCTGTGATTGGATACTGCGGGTCTCTCTCTCTCCCTCGTGGCTCAGTTGGTAGAGCATGTGGCTTGCATGGGGCTTGATTCCCACTAAGACCAACCATATGAAAATGTATTCCCGCCTCAAGTTGCTTTGGATAAAAGCGTCTGCTTAATGGCATACAGTACATAATGTAATACTAACGGTCTCTCTCTCTCTCTCTCCAGGGGACTACAGGAGAACCGTGTAATGGGTTGGACTGTAGTGGGGGATGCAATTGTAATCCAGAGAAAGGCAGCAGGGTAAGTCATGAATACATCTTTATTCTCTCTCCCTCTCACACACATTCACATCTGTGACCGACTGGCTCGATTCGGTCTTATGTAGCAAAATTTGAAATTGTGTTTTTTACATTGGATAAAAATAGAGACTTGGATCTAGAAAATCATATATCATAGACTACAGTTGAGGAACAATGGGAAAGTAATTCTGCTTTGAAAGTTGATAAACTTGTAACCCCACTTTTGAGGAAATGGCCCGTGAATGTTTATGTACACCTGCTGGAGAGCTCTTCTTTGTCTACACCCATTCAGCATTGTTCACACCCTCTTAAGCTTTAGCCCCACCCTTCTCTTTAAGGATTCACATGTGAGGCCATGTGCTAAACAGAGTGAGTATGGTAGTGTATTAAACAACCAACGATTTCAAGACTAAAGGCTGGTTTATACTACGTCTATCGACATGTCTGTAGAAAGTTGCCGCAGTCACATCATGAACATTCTATTGTCGTCCGACATGAAACTTGTCGTTGTCATTATGTAAAAGTATAAACACAAAAACAACAGGCTGCATGACATCAGCCTGCCTGGCCGTCCAAAATAGCATAACTGGTGTATTTTAGCACCAATAAACCCCTCCGTTTAAAAATCAATTCAGTATATGTCAACCTAGCAAACCAGGCAACTAAAAGCAACTTTCTAAACAATGTTTTGTCTCATTTCTAGCTTGTTAGCTAGCTAGCTAATGTCAAGTTAGCTGGCTAGAAAGTTCAAATAATGACCATATCATATAGCTGACAGCATCTTAACTTTAGCTAATTTGTATTCATTATTACAGGAAAATAAAATCACAACAATATCATTATTTACAAGTTAATGGCAAGCTAATTTCAGAAAATAGCTTACGGTTGTGAGTGTGACGAAATAAAAGCAGGACATTCTACTGGAGAATTGTACAACTTGGACACTGTCTCATTAGCCTAACGTTATATCCTTATTTGACTTTGTTGCAGGTCATGTTGTTCTTCACATTACCGTCTCTGGTAAACACACGCTATGTCAAATAAAATCTATGTTTATTTGTCACATGCACAGGATACAGAAGGTGTAAACGGTACAGTGAAATGGCTACTTGCATAGTGGATCTTTTGTTTAGACATGTTAGCTAGCTAAACAATTAATAATAATCCCAACTCATAACATTACTACCCTGCTTGAATATGCAGGTAGCTAAAGCTAACCAACTAGGTTCAATGTTAGCTAGCTAGCTAACATTAGGCTATAATTAGCAATGCAAATGGCTCTGAGATACAAATAATATTACTACATAGATCATACACGTAACGTTAGCTAGCGAGCCAGCCAGCTAGCGTTCTCTAGCTAGCTAACAGTACGCTTTAACTTACAATGACAACAACTTTCTGACAAAATTAGAAGCGTATGATATCTGAAAATGTAGCTAGCTAGATTTTAATGGCAAATGAAAGTTCACATGTTCCAGAAGGCATTTCTGACAAACTAATTTTTATAAAATATTTATTTTTACATTCGAATGCCTCTCGTGTGCAGTAGTGACGCACGACATACGCCTGAAAGTTAGTTTCCTGAAACGAGTCACAAAATCAAATGTGTTGTTTTACAAAGTAAAAAGCAGACTTGGGTCAAATACTTTAAGTACTAGAAAGTAGTTGCGGTTCTTGCAAAACAAAGTCAGAAAACACATACTGTTGCATTGAAAGTCTGGTACAGTGCCTTGGGAAAGTATTCAGACTACTTGACTTTTTCCACATTTTGTTACGTTACAGCTTTATTCTAAAATTAATTAAATAGTTTTTTTCCCCTCATCAATCTACACACAATACCCTATAATGATAACCAAAAAGAAGTTTTAATAATCTTTTGCCAATTTATTACAAATTAAAAACAGAAATATCACATTTACATAAGTATTAAGACCCTTTACTCAGTACTTTGTTGAAGCACCTTTGGCAGCGGTTACAGCATCTTGGGTATGACGCTACAAGCTTGGCACACCTGTATTTGGGGAGTTTCGCCCATTCTTCTCTGCAGGTCCTCTCAAGCTCTGTCAGGTTGGATGGGGAGCGTTGCTGCACAGCTATATACATCCAAAGATGTTTGATCAGGTTCAAGTCCGGGCTCTGGCTGGGCAGTAGCGAGGCTATATATAGGTGGTACCGGTACAGAGTCAATGTGCGGTGGCACCGGTTAGTCGGGCTAATTGAGATAAAATGTACATGTAGGTATAGTTAAAGTGACTATGCATAGATGACAAACAGAGAGTAGCAGCAGCGTAAAAGAGTGGGTTGGCAGGTGCGGGGTGGCGGGACACAATGCAAATAGTCTGGGTTGCCATTTGGTTACCTGTTCAGGAGTCTTATGGCTTGGGGATGAAAGCTGTTGAGAAGCATTTTAGTCCGAGACTTGGCGCTCCGGTACCATTTGCCATGCGGTAGCAGAGAGAACAGTCTATGACTGGGGTGGCTGGGGTCTTTGACAATTTTTAGGGCCTTCCTCTGAATAGTGCCTTGCGGTCAGAGGCCAAGCAGTTGCCATACCAGGCAGTGATGCAACCAGTCAGGATGCTCTATATTGATATTGCAGCTGTAGAACCTTTGAGGATCTGAGGACCCATGCAAAATATTTTCAGTCCCCTGAGGGGGGAATAGGTTTTGTCGTGCCCTCTTCACGACTGTCTTGATGTGTTTGGACCATGTTAGTGTAACAGTGTAGGTTCCGTCCCTCTCTTCGCCCCAACCCGGGCTCGAACCAGGGACCCTTGCACACATCAACAACTGACACCCACGAAGCACCGTTACCCATCGCGCCACAAAAGCCGCGGCCCTTGCAATGCAAGGGGAAGCACTACTTCAAGTCTCAGAGCGAGTGACGTCACTGATTGAAATGCTATTACCACGCACCACCGCTAACTAACTAGCCATTTCACATCGGTTACATTAGTTTGTTGGTGATGTGGACACCAAGGAACTTGAAGCTCTCAACCTGCTCCACTTCAACCCCGTCGATGAGAATGTGGGCGTGCTCAGTCTTCCTTTTCCTGTAGCCCACAATCATCTCCTTTGTCTTGATTACGTTGAGGGATAGGTTACCTTAGTGTTCTTGGGCACAGGGACTATGGTGGTCTGCTTGCAACATGTTGGTATTACAGACACAATCAGGGACATGTTGAAAATGTCAGTGAAGACACCTGCCAGTTGGTCAGCACATGCCCGGAGCACACGTCCTGGTAATCCGTCTGGCCCAGCTGCCTTGTGAATGTTGACCTGTTTCAAGGTCTTACTCACGTCAGCTACAGAGAGCATGATCACACAGTCGTCCTGAACAGCTGATGCTCTCATGCATACCTCAGTGTTGCTTGCCTTGAAGCGAGCATTAAAGTGATTGGGCTTGTCTGGTAGGCTCGTGTCACTGGGCAGCTCGCGGCTGTGCTTCCCTTTGTAGTCAATAGTTTGCAGGCCCTGCCACATCTGACAAGCGTCGGAGCCAGTGTAGTACGATTCAATCTTAGTCCTGTATTGGTGCTTTGCCTGTTTGATGGTTCGTCGGAGGGCATAGCAGGATTTCTTATAAGATGAAGCCACTCCTGCGTTGTCTTGGCTGTGTGCTTAGGGTCGTTGTCCTGTTGGACGGTGAACCTTCATCCCAGTCTGCGGTACTGAGCGCACTGAAGCAGGTTTTCATCAAGGGTCTCTCTGTATTTTGCTCCGTTCATCTTTGCCTCGATCCTGACTAGCCTCTCATCATCCCCACAGCATGATGCTACCACCACCATGCTTCACTGTAGGGATGGTGCCAGGTTTCCTCCAGATGTGACACTTGGCATTCACGCCAAAGAGTTCAACCATGGTTTCATCAGACCAGAGAATCTTGTTTCTCATGGTCTGAGAGTCCTTTAGGTGCCTTTTGGCAAACTCCAAGCGGGCTGTCATGTGCCTTTTTACTGAGGAGTGGCTTCCGTCTGGCCACTCTACTGTAAAGGCCTGATTGGTGGAGTGCTGCAGAGATGGTTGTCCTTCTGGAAGTTTCTCCCATCTCCACAGAGGAACTCTAGAGCTCTGTCAGAGTGACCATCGGGTTCTTGGTCACCTCCCTGACCAAGGCCCTTCTCCCCCGATTCCACAGTTTGGCTCGGCGGCCAGCTCTAGGAAGAGCCTTGGTGGTTCCAAACTTCTTCCATTTAAGAATGATGGAGGCCAGTGTGTTCTTGGGTACCTTCAATGCTGCAGACATTTTTTGGTGCCCTTCCCCAGATCTGTGCCGTGACACAATCCTGTCTCGGAGCTCTATGGACAATTCCTTCCACATCATGGCTTGGTTTTTGCTCTGACATGCACCGTGAACTGTGGGACCTTATATAGACAGGTGTGTGGCTTTCCAAATCATGTCCAATCAATTGAATTTACCACAGGTGGACTCCAAGTTGTAGAAACATCTCAAGGATGATAAATGGAAACAGGTCACTTGAGTTCAATTTCGAGTCTTATAGCAAAGGGTCTGAATACTTATGTAAATAATACATTTGAAAAAAACTGTTTTCGCTTTGTTATTATGGGGTATTGTGTGTAGATTGCTGAGGATTTTTTAAAACTTGAATCCATTTTAGAATAAGGCCGTAACGTAACGAAAAGTGGAAAAAAGTCAAGGGGTCTGAAAACTTTCCAAAGGCATACTATCAGTAAAATGTAGAGTTCTGGACTGTTACAGGAGTTGAGGCCTAATACGACAGTGGTTGTTAGGACTGTGCATTGTCATTCTTTACCACAACCAATGGGGTAAGAAAAGGTACAAAGTCTAAATGTTGTAGTCACCTTCAGAAATGACAGCTTTGGTCAAATGACATGTTTTTCTTCTCCAACAAACCTAAACATTAGTTTTGTTGAGAAAAGTTATTGTTGCAGTGTTGGTCACATATTAACAGTACATTTTACATTTCAGTCATTTAGCAGCCGCTTTTATCCAGAGCGACTTACAGTTAGTGCATTCAAACAGTTAGTGCATTCATCATTCCTTCCTCAGTAAAGTAGCTATCGGCAAAATCGGTGCTAGTGAGAAAAGAAAGTGAAAGGGTTATTTTCAAGAAAAGCAAAGGTGTTATGAATGTAATATATTTAGTGGTTTTTTTTTGTCAGATGCACGCACATACACACATGCATACACACTTCAACTCTCCTTTAAAAGCGTGCCTACGCACTAATATCAAACTTCTTTTGTTTTAATATCTTATTTAGATCTTATTTAGATCCCTCAAGCACCAACTGACCATTATAGTTCCTGAGCGTAAACGAATCAGTCATTCTACAAAGATAGACATTAGCCAGACATGTTTTGCACACTTACGCATATTATTACTTTAATACTCTATGAAAAATATCCTCTGCTGTTGCTGCAGTGATGGCTGGTTTATTTTATCTTCTGTCCTCATCTCCACATGTATATAGGAGAGTCCAAGCTCAACAGGTCCTAACAATACCTGTCTAGCTGTGTTCAGCCTTTTGCTGAAGTTGATACCTGCAGGCTAGGAATAGTCATAGTCAATTACCTTACCTGTCCCTGATCTGAGAGAATTAGACACAAACACACACACACACACACAGTGCACACACACATACGTGTGCTCGAGGACTCACGCACGCACTCACACACACACTGTCCCTGCTTCTCACCTGAAGCCACTTGATAACCTTTTACCAACGTGGTCTCATGCAGTGACAATGCCCAGGCTTGACAAATCTGGATGCTGGCCAACAGGAATGTTTCCCTGGGTTCTGGGCTAGGCAGGTCTAGATGTTGGCAAACAGAGATGTTACCCTGTGTTTCTCCCTAAGGCCTGACAGTGGCTCCTTTACCTGCTCTGGCCTCGCTCCAAGCCACTGTTTGTTCTGTCCTGCTACAGCTCCACACCTTGTAGAGTCTGTCTGTCTGTGTCTGTCTCTTTGTGTCTGTCTGTGTGTGCCAGCGATCACTCCCAAATTCTAAATGCCAGGGGGAGGAACACTAGTGAACCCATGCCCCACCCCTATCTATTATCCCTCCCCTCGCCCTTCACCCCTACCTACACCCCTTCCCCCTCGCCCCCTAACAAAACATGACCAGATCATGTCCCGAATCCCTTTTTTAAGTACGTCTCAAATGGCACCCTATTCTCTACGCAGTGCACTAAGCTTGACCAGAGCTCTATAGAACCTGCACTGTACTGCATAGGGAATAGAGTGCCATTAGGGACTCAAGCCTACAACCTCACCTCGCCCTCTTGCCAACAAGAATTGTTTTGATACGGGGGAGGGGATAAACAAACAAATAAAAACAACGACGTCTGTTTTACGATGGGCTGATTTATGATCGGATGAATAGAAGAAAGGAACGTGGGATGTTTAACATGACGTCTAGCGCGTGCTAACTGCTGCTAATGTGTGTGACGCTAAGGAGTTTGACATTAATAAGGCCCTATTCCCACTACGGGATATGAAGGAGAGTCTGAGGAGCCAGGTGGTCGGAAGAGAATTCTACTTTTCAATTCACATTACATCCTTTCCGGACCTTCCGTTGTCTGCTGATAAAAACATTTACAGCAAGAAATAGAACCCTTGTAATGAGACGGAAATTTAACCATTTTGAATGATTGGACAGGAATTTAGCCTGTAAAAATGATTGTTGAGAATTTTCTTCCACATTCTCGGGTCCGCAGCTCAACTGTACAGTACATATCACAGTAGCCACTAGCCAGTAAGCGCAAACTATTTAACAATCCGAGCAACTTAATTCTAAAACATATTACAATTTTGAATAATGCTGCCAAACCGTATTACACTCTTGAATAATGCTAAAATCCACAAGCATGTGCAGAAAATTAAAGAGTTTATTTTCTCGTCCGTACACAGTAAATTAGCTGATAATACAGCTATTAGGCTCAGTGCAGTCAAGCACAAAAACAAAACACTGTTGAGATTTAAAGCTACGGCAACAATTTCAGAATGTAACAGGCTGCTACTGTTATTTCAGGTAAAAACGTAATAAAACAAGTCAATTTTTGTTGTTGTTGAAAATGACTACATTTCAGCTGTTTCAATTCCATTCCGTCCTCCCCTCAGTAGCCTCCGCTGTTCCGGAGGTAGCGGTCGAGACATGACAAGTTCACAGCGTATGTGTAGCCGAGGGTATTTTTAACGAAACGTCTAGTAAGTTAGTGGGCAGGATATAGCGTTGTAAAATAGCACGGTGTGGGTTCACAACGGCGTAGTACTGACAGCTACTGTCTACCGCAGAAAAGAACCATGTCCTTACCTCGTAGACCACTCAGCTGTCATGTCGCAGGAGCGGTCAGCTAGAAGGGCTCATACCCTCACGTCATCACTCGGCTTCTTACCCCACACAGCGAATAAACAAGTTCAAGAATAGGATAAGGAACTGGTGATGGAGTGAAAGAATAATGGAAGGAACATGAGGATGCGGTGATCCATCCTTCCCTGTGGCTCAGTTGGTAGAGCATGGTGTTTGCAACGCCAGGGTTGTGGGTTCGATTCCCACGGGGGGCCAGTACAAAAAAATGATAAAATAAGGGGAAAAAAATGCATGAAATGAAATGAAATGTATGTATTCACCACTGTAACTTGCTCTGGATAAGAGCGTCTGCTAAATTAACTAAAATGTAAATGAAAGGGCAGTGGAGACTTCCATCCTGACTCATGTCCTCCGGAAAGATGCTCTAGACACCTCGCGTGCCAAAACGTTTGTGGTGGTCTGATGTGGTGTGTATAGATTTAGATGAGTCAGATAGGTTAACCTCTCAGGGAGGCTGTTTTCTACGCCTCAAGCCTCATTCAGACCTTCTCCCTTTGCCGAAGCGGCTTATTTATCATTGCCAGTGTCTGTATCACACCCACGATGTATCACGCTGATGTTTTCAACAATGGATGTAAGGTTTAGTCATTAGGTATGGCTACAGGACAGAACATTGAATTATATGGTCAAGTTCAATAACATGAGTCATTTTCTGTGGATTTGACACTTGCAGACATGGTCCAAAGAAACATTGTAGAAACATATATTGCAAAAGTATTTCCAATTAATTTGGCAGAATACCCACCTCCAGTTAGAACAAGCTGTTTAGCCCACGGGACAGAGAAAATGTACTTCTCTCTCTCTCTCTCCCTCTCCTCCCCTCTCCCTCTCCCCCCTCTCTCAACCTCCTCCCCCCCTCTCTTTGATTCTCTGTTTAGTCTACTCTGACTGAGTGCACCTTTAGATCAGTTTTGCCTCTTGCCTTGATCTATCTGGTTGTTTATTCTGTGAAGTGCAGTTAAAATTCTATTGGCCAGCTAAAAGGCTCCACACACACGCGTTGTTTTTCTAATCCACTAAATAGCTTTTATGTTGTCAGATGAACTGATATCAAAGTTAATAGTTTTAGCTTCGCCAGTGAGCTGCAAACATCTCACACTCTCTCTGGTTGGCTCAGTTGGCTCAGACCTACAGTAGGTGTGCTGAACAGCTGTGTGTGTGTGTGTGTGTGTGTTTGTGTGTCTATGTCCACGTCTGTGTCTATTCCAACGCAACCTCCAGAGATTGAGTTGGGCTTGTCTATACACTATGTGTGTATGCATTAGCCCCCTTGTCCATGTCTGTGCCTCAGCTCCCTAGCGGCTTTCAGCAGTCTGACATACTAGTCTTACCAGCACAAGGACCTACTTACTACCTCTACGGTACCCAGTCTGTATCCAAACAACAATTACCTAGGGGCTGTCTGAGGCAGTACACACACAGTGGTGGCTGCAGCCTACACTTACACAGCCACACGGATAGAGGCCTTGCAGCAAATAACATAGCGGCGACAATATTACGCTCCACACACACACACTCCTATTGTTTAACGCTAACCCTAAGTGGAGGGTGTTGGTTTGTCTCTGCTCAGTTTTCTCCTGTACTAAAGGCACGTTTTGAGGTATTTGTCTAAACCACATATCTAGGATCAGATAAGACTACCACAGACTTCAACCACAAAAAAAAAAGACATGAGATCAGTTTAGGCGGAAATTTAGAAGCACACTTGAGGTAGACGTAGGTATTTAAATCTGATTATATCACCTGAATCATAACCTTAACCATAAGCAAAACTTGCACTGGAAGCATGTTTGAGTGGAGGTTTGTCTTCTAATCTACTGATATAGGATCAGATTATAATAACCATAACCATAAGGGGATGAAATGCCAAACCGACATAAGATCAGTATCTAAGTCCTACAGAGTATCATCCTATTCCCCTATTCCATTGGAAGCTATTAACCACATATCTAGGATCAGATCAGCCTACCAACCAATAAACCGTAAGTGGGGATCAGTGTCTCAGGCAAAATACATCCTACCTCTACCTCAACCATCCATCCTACTCTCTTAGGGAAAAAAGGGTTCCGAAAGGGTTCTTTGGCTGTCCCCATAAGATAACCCCTTTTGGTTCCAGGTAGAACCCCTTTTGGTTCCAGGTAGAACCCCTTTTGGTTCCAGGTAGAACCCCTTTTGGTTCCAGGTAGAACCCCTTTTGGTTCCAGGGGTTCGGTAGAACCCCTTTTGGTTCCAGGTAGAACCCCTTTTTGGGTTCCAGGTAGAATCCCTTTTTGGGTTCCAGGTAGAATCCCTTTTTGGTTCCATGTTACACCCTTTGTGGAAAGGGTTGGAATCCAAAAGGGTTCTACCTGGAACCAAAAGGGTTCTACCTAGAATCAAAAAGGCTTCTCATATCGGGACAGCCGAAGAACCCTTCTAGGCTGTAGATATTTGCTTTTTTTCTAAGAGTGTACACATCGCTTAGCCATCTCGGCCCAAGTTACACCCTCCAAAATGGACACCGTGCCAGCTGCATTATGTAATTCTCCATGTACATTTCCACCTCCACCCTTTGTCTTAGCTGTCTCTGAGTCAATGATGCCATACAATACCAGGACGGCACCATCGAGTGATTTCTAATCAGATTATTAACTATAAACGCCTTAATGTAATAAATAATACTGTTACATATTGGAACATGTCCATTTAGAGTCTAGGCTCAGAGGAGGATCAGCTGGCAGGGAAACGTATAGACAATAACATCTGTGATAAATGTATACACTGTTGGACCATAAATCTGGAGATGGGACACACACTGATACATACAGATACAGCCCCCCATCTCAGCCCGATCTCTCTCCTAGGCCTATCTACAAGCCTAACCCTTAGCCTCTATCCATAGGGGGGAAAAGCCTCTTACACATGGACACACCAGCAGAGTGGAAGGACTTAGAGTCCTGTAGTTCCTCGAGAGAGAGAGGGGGGAGGGAAGAGAGAGAGAGAGAACAATAACATCCGTTTCAACCAGAGGTGAGAGGTCACGGAGGGACAACAGGATGCTTTGTGTTAAGCATTGCTAACATCAACACCAGGCTTTTATCTGCTTAGGGCCTCGGGCCCCAAGGGACCACACCAAGACCCAGGGCCCTGAAACATATGTCTTCACTTTGGGGAAGAAAGAGAGAGAGAGAGAGAGAGAGAGAGACAGAGAGAGGGAGAGAAAGGGAGAGGTAGGAAATTAAACAATGCAAAGCTGTGTGGATTTGAGATCATCAAAGCCTTGTGGCCTTAGTGCTTCTTTAGTCAAAATCAGTTGCTGATCTTTTACAAATACACAGAGGATCAGTGTAATAGAATGTGTATAGTTGTTACTCTAAAAGTCTTTAAGAGATTAAGCTTACTTCTGCACAGAGCCAGTAGGGGGTTAGGCAGGAGAGAATAGTGAGCTCCCTCTTCCCCTCTCCCCCTCTTTCTCTATCTTCCTCTGTCCCTCTTGGGCCCCTCGATGAAAGAGTACGTCACTGAACCTCCTGCTTGACCGAATTCCTTACCTTAATCTTATCTCAGAGAGGGAGGGAGAGATGGAGAGGCAGACAGATAAAGAGACCGATGGGGAGGAGGAGATGAGAGGAGGGGATGGAGGCGGTAGTGATGATGCTGACGAGCAGATGGAGGGTCTTCTAGACAGACACACACACACACACACACACACATTGTGACTCTGATTGCACACTGAGCAGATCAGAGCTGGCGCTATGATAACTCTTTGAGCACACTGCTCTCTCCCTCTCTCTCCCTCTTCCTATCTCTCCCTCTCCCTCTTTCTCACTTCATCTCTCTCCAAATGTTTTAGAATGTGTTGTTTTTGTCATTATTAGCGGTGTCTACGTTTTGCTGACTGGCCTCCAACTCACAGTCCCGTGTTGAACGCCAAGAGAGAGAGAGAGTGTGTGTGTGTGTGTGTGTGTGTGTGTGTGTGTGTGTGTGTGTGTGTGTGTGTGTGTGTGTGTGTGTGTGTGTGTGTGTGTGGATGTGTTTAACTATTCTTGTGGGGACCGTACCCACAAGAATAGTAAACGAACGGATATTTGACCAACTGGGGACATTTTGTTAGCTCCACGAAGTCAAATGCTATTTCTAGGGGGTTTATGGTTAAGGTTAGAATTAGGGTTAGAATTGCATTAAGGGTTAGGGGTTAGGGTTACGATAAGCTGTACAAGACTGTGTGTGTGTGTGTGTGTGTGTGTGTGTGTGTGTGTGTGTGTGTGTGTGTGCGCGTACACTAGCCCACTACCTCTGCAAGAACCTGCGGGCCTCAAGCCTTCTCTCTGAAAAGCATTTTTCTGTTTTATCAGTTCATGATCCACCTCTTCTAACCCAAGTAGAACCTCTAGTTCAGTCTAAACATGAACTAAAGGTTTGTTTAGGCTTACAGCAGGTTGTCCTAAACACGTACACACACACATACCATGAGACGCGCACACACACTGAGAAATGATGGATGTATAGAATTCTAGCAACTTTTTACCTCCCACAGAGTTGGTCAGACCTACAAACAACGTTCTTGCATAGACACAAACACACACACAAACAGGCTCAGGA
Source organism: Salmo trutta (assembly GCF_901001165.1). NCBI lineage: Eukaryota > Metazoa > Chordata > Actinopteri > Salmoniformes > Salmonidae > Salmo > Salmo trutta. Next base: position 25,046,655 of record NC_042964.1, on the reverse strand, counting down.
TGTTTATCAGTTCATCATAACATAGAGAAATTGGTGATGATGATAGTGTGTTAGGTGGGTATGGGGTTTTCCATTCCTTTTAGTCAACTAGCCACCTTAAAAAAAAATGTTTGCTTCAGAGTAAACTGTGACTTTTCTACTTTGTTTCGGCCAAGCGGGTAAATGTAGCTAACGTTCCTAAACATTCATCCTCTGTACAGTGAGTAGGTCAAGGACACTTTGAAGTTCTAGTGCCCAGGCAGGACCAACTCTCACCCATTTTTATTTGTATTTTTTTACCCTTATTTTACCAGGTTAGTTGACTGAGAACACATTCTCAGTTACAGGGGAGAGGAGGAGGAGGATGAATGAGCCATTTGGAAGCTGATGATGATTAGGTGGCCATGATGGTATGAGGGCCAGATTGGGAATTTAGCCAGGACACCGGGGTTAACACCCCTACTCTTACGATAAGTGCCATGGGATCTTTAGTGACCACAGAGAGTCAGGACACCCGTTTAACATCCCATCCTAAAAACTGTACTTACAGGTCAGGCGTTCTAAACTTCAGGAGGACTAACTTTGACCTGCAACACACCTCTCTCTCTCTCTCTCTCTCTCTCTCTCCTTCTTATCTGCCATCCTCCCTGACTCCCTCCCTTCTCCTCTCCCCTCATGTCCTATCTGACCTTTAACCCCTAGTAGACTGCTGGTCTGACCGGGCAGGTGTATGGTGGGGTGATAAGCGGTCACCACGACGACGCTGGTCATTAAACTAGAGACAGACAATAGCCGTCTGACAACCTCTCGCTAACCCTTCATTATCCCTCATTCCCCTCCTTCCCGTCGTCTTTTCACTCACTATACCCTTCACCCGCTTTCGTTTTGTTTTTCAAGTTCGAGAGAGAGAGAGAGAGAGAGAGAGAGAGAGAGAGAGAGAGAGAGAGAGAGAGAGAGAGAGAGAGAGAGAGAGAGAGAGAGAGAGAGAGAGAGAGAGAGAGAGAGAGAGAGAGAGAGAGAGAGAGAGGAGAGAGAGAGAGAGAGAGAGAGAGAGAGAGAGGAGAGAGAGAGAGAGAGAGAGAGAGAGAGAGAGAGAGAGAGGAGAGAGAGAGAGAGAGAGAGAGAGAGAGAGAGAGAGAGAGAGAGAGGAGAGAGAGAGAGAGAGAGAGAGAGAGAGAGAGAGAGAGCCTTCAGAGAGCGTGTCAGATTTTAAAAGCCAGTATTGAAGTTATGGTCACCATAGATCAAGTTCTTGTGTCTTGAGTTATTTTGTCCGTATGTGGCATTTCAATGCATTACACTGCCCCCTTCTGGTGAATTCTGTCTCATCCTGACTTAGAACACAGAAGTGCCAATTTGGGATCAGGGAAAAGAGCGACCTGATCCTTGATCAGCACTCTTACTCTGAGACTCTTGATACACATCTTTAGCTTTGTTCTCATTTCAGAACCTATTTCTGCATTCTTAGTGTAGAACCCTCAGATCTTGGTTACATGTGTCACACTCAATTACGTCCTATACGATCCCCTTCATATGAACTGAAATACAATGTTTTCATACCACTATTAGAAGGTCCGTAGAGGGGACATATGGATTTAAAAATAAACATATCAAAGAACTGATCTGATCTACGATGATGGTGATCGTCACCATGATGAGAACCACTTTATAAATGATGAAAGGAATACAAATATTTGTTGCTGTTTTATTACATTTTTTCATTCTTTTCTGTTTATTATTCTCTTTTCTTCAGCAAGGACGTGACTGCCTGGGACTCTGTTATACAACATCTATTAACCATCTATTGACTCTCATGTCAAAGCCCAAATCAAGTCCAGTCTCAATTGTGTGTGTGTGTGTTTGTGTCTACACGTGAGAACACATAGACTTTTATCCAGACCTCCAGTGTGATTACTTCTAGAAGTTATAGCATCTAATTTAATCTGTAGTGTACAATCATTTATGCAATTTTCCCCTTTCCACAAAGACTACCCTGCCCTATTTGGCATCAAACTACTCAACCCGTTTCTCTCCAATGAAAGGATGTGTTAGGCATGTAGGAGCACATTCCAGTTGATACATAAAAAGGCTTCTGAGGTGCCCTCCACCTTTTGTACCAGTGTGTTTGTGGGTAACTAGACCCATGTTTCTGTACGGACAGGATATGAGGCATGTAGGTTAGTGAAAGAATAGGTTACGTGTATCAAATCAAATCAAATGTATTTATATAGCCCTTCTTACATCAGCTGATATCTCAAAGTGCTGTACAGAAACCCAGCCTAAAACCCCAAACAGCAAGCAATGCAGGTGTAGAAGCAATAAGGTGCACATCCTACTTCATCGAACTAAAAGACTTAGATGAAATCACCTGAAGTCACCTTCTCAAATCAAATCGCATTTTATTAGTCACATGCGCCGAATACAACCTTACAGTGAAATGCTTACTTACGAGCCCCTAACCAACAATGCAGTTCAACAAAATACGGATAAGAATAAGAAATAAAGGTAACAAGTAACAGCAGCAGTAAAATAACAATAGCGAGACTATACACGGGGGGGGGGGGGGGGGGTACCGGTACAGAGTCAATGTGCCGGGGCACCGGTTAGTTGAGGTAATATTTACATGTAATCAGAGTTATTAAAGTGGCTATGCATAGGTTATAACAACAGAGAGTAGCAGCGGTGTAAAAGGGGAGGGGCAATGAAAATAGTCTGGGTAGCCATTTGATTAGGTGTTCAGGAGTCTTATGGCTTGAGGGTAGAAGCTGTTTAGGAGCCTCTTGGTCCTAGACTTGGCGCTCTGGTACCGCTTGCCGTGCAGTAGCAGAGAGAACAGTCTATGACTAGGGTGGCTGGAGTCTTTGGCAATTTTTAGGGCCTTCCTCTAACATCACCTGGTATAGAGGTCCTGGATGGCAGGAAGTTTGGCCCAGTGATGTACTGGGCCGTTCGCACTACCCTCTGTAGTGCCTTGCGGTCGGAGGCCGATCAGTTGCCATACCAGGCAGGGATGCAACCAGTCAGGATGCTGTCGATGGGGCAGCTGTAGAACCTTTTGAGGATCTGAGGACCCATGCCAAACCTTTTCAGTCTCCTGAGGGGGAATGGGTTTTGTTGTGCCCTCTTCACAACTCTTGGTGTGCTTGGGCCATGTTAGTTTGTTGGTGATGTGGACACCAAGGAACTTGAAGCTTTCAACCTGCTCCACTACAGCCCCGTCGATGAGAATGGGGGCGTGCTCGGTCCTCCTTTTCCTGTAGTCCACAATCATCTCCTTTGTCTTGATCATGTTGAGGGAGAGGTTGTGGTCCTTGCACCACATGATCAGGTATCTGACCTCCTCCCTATAGGCTGTCTCATCGTTGTCGGTGATCAGGCCTACCACTGTTGTGTCATCAGCAAACTTAATGATGGTGTTGGAGTCGTGCCTGGCCATGCAGTCATGAGTGAACAGGAATTATAGGAGGGGACTAAGAACGCACCCCTGAGGGGCCCCCGTGTTGAGGATCAGTGTGGGGGGAGGTGTTGTTACCTACCCTTACCACCTAGGGGTGGCACATCAGGAAGTCCAGGATCCAGTTGCAGAGGGAGGTGTTTAGTCCCAGTGTCCTTAGCTTAGTGATGAGCTTTGAGGGCACTATGGTGCTGAACGCTGAGCTGTAGTCAATGAATTGCATTCTCACATAGGTGTTCCATTTGTCCAGGAGGGAAAGGGCAGTGTGGAGTGCAATTGCATCATCTGTGGATCTGTTGGTGCGGTATGCTAATTGGAGTGGGTCTAGGGTTTCTGGGATAATGGTGTTGATGTGAGCCATGACCAGCCTTTCTTAGGCAAAGGCACTATGGTGGTCTGCTTAAAAAATATTGGTATTACGGACTCGGACAGGGAGAGGTTGAAAATGTCAGTGAAGACATTTGCAAGTTGGTCAGCGCATGCTCACAGTAAACGTCCTGGTAATCCATTCGGCCCTTGGTCTTGTGAATGTTGAGCTGTTTAAAGGTCTTACTCACAAAGGCTGCGGAGAGCGTGATCATACAGTCTTCCGGAACAGCTGGTGCTCTCATGCATGTTTCAGTGTTATTTGCCTCGAAGCGAGCATTCCCTTTGTAGCCTGTAATGGTTTGCAAGCCCTGCCACCAACGAGCGTCAGAGCCGGTGTAATACGATTCGATCTTAGTCCTTTATTGACGATTTGCCTGTTTGATGGTTCGTCTGAGGGCATAGCGGGATATCTTATAAGCTTCTGTGTTCGAGTCCTGCTCCTTGAAAACGGCAGCTCCACCCTTTAGCTCAGTGTGGATTGTTGCCTGTAATGCATGGCTTCTGGTTGGGGTATGTACGTACGGTCACTGTGGAGATGACGTCATCGATGCACTTATTGATGAAGCCAATGACTGATGTGGTGTACTTCTCAATGCCATCGGAGGAATCCCAGAACATATTCCAGTCTGTGCTAGCAAAACAGTCCTGTAGCTTAGCATCTGCTTCATCTGACCACTTTTTTACTGATCTAGTCACTGGTGCTTCCTGCTTTAATTTTTGCTTGGAATCAGGAGGATATAATTATGGTCAGATTTGGAGGATGAGGGAGAGCTTTGTACGTGTCTCTGTGTGTGGAGTAAAGGTGGTCCGGAGTTTTTTTCCCCTCTGGTTGCACATTTAACATGCTGATAGAAATTTGGTTAAACAAATTTAAGTGCCCCTGCATTAAAATCCCTGGCTAGTAGGAGCGCTGCCTCTGGGTGAGCGTTTTCTTGTTTGCTAATGGTGGAATACAGCTCATTCAATGCTGTCTTAGTGCCAGCCTCTGACTGTGCCGGTATGTAAACAGGTCCGAAAAATCCAGATGAAAACTCTCTCGGTAGATAGTGTGGTCTACAGCTTATCATGAGATACTCTACCTCAGGCGAGCAATAGCTTGAGTCTTCCTTAGATATCGTGCACCAGCTGTTATTTACAAAAATACATAGTCCGCCACCCCTTGTCTTACACGTACGCCACTGTTCTATCCTGCTGGTACACCGTATAACCAGCCAGCTTTATGTTGATGGTGTTGTAGTTCAGCCACGACTCTGTGAAGCATAAGATATTACAGTTTTGAATGCCCCGTTGGTAGTTTAATCTTGCGCGTAGGTCATACATTTTACTCTCCAAAGATTGCACGTTTGCTGGAAGAGTGAAAGGAAGTGGGGGTTTATTCGATCGCCTACGAATTCTCCGAAGGCAGCCTGCCCTCTGGCCCCTTTTTCTCCACCTCCTCTTCATGCAAATCACGGGGATCTGGGCCTGTTCCCGAGAAGCAGTATATCGTTCGCGTCGAGCTCGTCAGACTAATTAAAAGAAAAAAAGGATTCTGCGGTGAGTCCTGATGTCCAGAAGTAATTTTTGGTCATAAGAGACGGCAATGACAACATTATGTACAAAATAAGTAAAAAAATAAGTTACAAACAACGCAAATGAACGAACAAAAAACACAATCGGTTGGGGACACGTAAAACGTCTGCCTTCTTCTCCGGCGCCATTTCCACGCTTTGGGCAGTAGTGTACGTTTTTTGGTTTCAAGGCCAGTAGAACTTTGGATATTTCAGAGCAGCATTTCCCGATCCTGTCACTTTTTGCTAATGATTATCAGTCTAAACCCCTTTAAGAAATACAAATAAGTGCCTGTAGGTATTTGGTATTCTTGCTCCCAGAAGTAGGATCACTATGAGCCTGGTCAGCGAGGCTAGTTAGTGTCCCAAATGACACCCTTTTCCCTCTAAACTGCACTACTTTTGACCAGAGCTCTATGCGCCCTGGTCAAAAGTAGTGCACTACATAGGGAATAGGGTGTCATTTGGAACATATCCTAGGTGTCAGGGGGAGCCGTGTGTTGAGGAGCACTAACATTGAGGAGAACCAGGACAGTGGAGGAGTCCCACGCTTTGGGCACACACAATATTACACACACTTACACACACTCCCCTGAGCGGGGTATTAACAAACACACAGGAATCTCAATCCCTACCTAAACACAGCTGGAAGGACCCCCCCACCCCCCCCTGCGACACACACACACACACACATACACACACACACACACACATTTGTACAGTCATACACATGTTCAAGGACAGATATTCTCTTTCTGAAACAAACACACTCACATACTGTACACTCCCACTCGACCACGCTCTCTCTATCCTACCATGTAATGATGGCAGAAACGTGTCAAAGTGAGAGAAATGTGACCCACATCATCTTCCCTCTTTCCTTTTCTCCACTTTCCCCGATCCCCCTGTACCTCTCAAAGGTTTCATAGTGAAGGGACTTAATGTAATGTAAGATAACAGAACAAAAAGGCCTTCCCTAAATGTCTAGAGACAAAATAAATGAATTCAACTAATAAAGTGTTTTAAGGATAAAGTTGTCCACATGACGCCAACGTTTCATCTGTACGTTTTTTAGCTTCTAGAGCCCTCCAACTCAACTCTGAACCTGAAAGCCAGTTCCACTGCATTGTTTCATTGTTCCCCTCTAGTCAGGGACTGATTTAGACCTGTGACACCAGGTGTGTGAAATTAATTATCAGGTAGAACAGAAACCTAGCAGGCTCCGGACATCATAGGGGTAAGAGTTGAATACTCCTGGTCTAGCGGGACTAAGGGATACATTGAGGTGTTTTTTTAAAAGTAATATTCCCAACATGACATTGTGTATTTATCTGTATGTTATTTTAACATTAACGACCTAAACTGTGTTAGTTGTGTTACAGTAGTTTGGATTTCATTTCAACACTACCTTCACTTCAAAATGCATCCCAAATAGCACCCTATTCCCTATATAGTTCACTACGTTTGACCAGAGCCCTACAGTCCCTGGTCAAAAATAGTACACTATGTAGAGAATAGGGTGCCATTTGAGAAGCATTCATAAATGTTCTTGTTTTCTGTTAGATTAAACCATGCCATTCAGACAGCTACGCTAACAATCGGAACTCAGTTATAATTGGTGGACGTGGTAATAAAAGTCTGTTTCATTGGAGGAGAAGCATCTGGATGAAAGACAATACGTCATTGGTTAATTTATTTTACGCGGTACAATATCAACAACACAAACAGCATTATGTCCAGTGTTCCCCTTCACTTGGAAATGTTACTTTAGTAGTGTGTAGTGTGTAACAAAGTACATCATTATCAACACAAACACTCAGCCCCCTGCCAGAGAAACCATATATACATACAGTCGTGGCCAAAGGTTTTGAGAATGACACAAATATTAATTTCCACAAAGTTTGCTGCTTCAGTGTCTTTAGATATTTTTGTATAATTACAAGCATTTCATAAGTGTCAAAGGCTTTTATTGACAATTACATGAAGTTGATGCAAAGAGTCAATATTTGCAGTGTTGACCCTTCTTTTTCAAGACCTCTGCAATCCGCCCTGGCATGCTGTCAATTAACTTCTGGACCACATCCTGACTGATGGCAGCTCATTCTTGCATGATCAATGCTTGGAGTTTGTCAGAATTTGTGGGTTTTTGTTTGTCCACCTGCCTCTTGAGGATTGACTTAAATGACTTAAATGACTTAAATGTTAAATGTGATTGACCACAAGTTCTCAACGGGATTAAGGTCTGGGGAGTTCCTGGCCATGGACCCAAAATATCGATGTTTTGTTCCCCGAGCCACTTAGTTATCACCTTTGCCTTATGGCAAGGTGTTCCATCATGCTGGAAAAGGCATTGTTCGTCACCAAACTGTTCCTGGATGGTTGGGAGAAGTTGCTCTCGGAAGATGTGATGGTACCGTTCTTTATGGCTGTGTTCTTAGGCAAAATTGTGAGTGAGCCCACTCCCTTGGCTGAGAAGCAACTCCACACATGAATGGTCTCAGGATGCTTTACTGTTGGCATGACACAAGACTGATGGTAGCGCTCACCTTGTCTTCTCCGGACAAGCTTTTTTCCGGATGCCCCAAACAATCGGAAAGGGGATTCATCAGAGAAAATGACTTTACCCCAGTCCTCAGCAGTCCAATCCCTGTACCTTTTTCAGAATATCAGTCTGTCCTTGATGTTTTTCCTGGAGAGAAGTGGATTTTTTACTGCCCTTCTTGACACCAGGCCATCCTCCAAAAGTCTTCGCCTCACTGTGCGTGCAGATGCACTCACACCTGCCTGCTGCCATTCTTGAGCAAGCTCTGTACTGGTGGTGCCCCGATCCCGCAGCTGAATCAATTTTAGGAGACGATCCTGGCGCTTGCTGGACTTTCTTGGGCGCCCTGAAGCCTTCTTCACAACAATTGAACCGCTCTCCTTGAATTTCTTGTTGATCCTTGCCTGTGAAGAATATCCTTGCCTGTGAAGCCCTTTTTGTGCAAAGCAATGATGACGGCACGTGTTTCCTTGCAGGTAACCATGGTTGACAGAGGAAGAAGAATGATTCCAAGCACCACACTCCTTTTGAAGCTTCCAGTCTGTTATTCGAACTCAATCAGCATGACAGAGTGATCTCCAGCCTTGTCCTCGTCAACACTCACACCTGTGTTAACGAGAGAATCACTGACATGATGTCAGCTGGTCCTTTTGTGGCAGGGCTGAAATGCAGAGGAAATGTTTTTAGGGATTCAGTTCATTTGCATGGCAAAGAGGGACTTTGCAATTAATTGCAATTCATCTGATCACTCTTCATAACATTCTGGAGTATATGCAAATTGCCATCATACAAACTGAGGCAGCAGACTTCGTGAAAATTTAGATTTGTGTCATTCTCAAAACCTTTGGCCACGACTGTATATAACTGCTAATAATTGCTTGAATTAAAATGTTTCTTTATTAATGTGTTCAGAAATATGGGTGAGTGATTAGAAAAACACAACAACAAAGATTGATCATGTTGCCAAGGTATTTTTTTTCTTCCTTTATTTAACTAGGCAAGTCAGTTAAGAACAAATTCTTATTTTAAATGACGGCATAGGAACAGTGGGTTAACTGCCTTGTTCAGGGGCAGAACAACATATTTGTACCTTGTGAGCTCGGGGATTTGATCTTGCAACCTTTCGGTTACTAGTCCAACGCTCCCAGGTATCCCAGAGAACGGAAAACAGATACACATGGCAAAACAAATGAGTAATGAAAGTGTGAAATGTTTCATGTTAAAATTAAAGAATTACAATTTTAAGAGTTAGTTGGACAGGGAAGCTAAAGAGCTAAGCCGGCAAACCACTGGGAATACTGACATACTGGACCATCTCAAACTTGAAAGGAAAAATACTGGGACATAAAAAAAATGTCCTGCTTAATCACATCACAATCAACTTTTACCAGGTAAATGTAGACACAAATACAGCAATACTTTCTTTGGAAATATTGTATTAAAATATGCAAATGATGTGATATCTCATTAAATATGCGCATCAAATATTATATAGAATACATACTTGACAATATATACAAAATTACCTGAACACAAGTCTGGAGAATATATCTAAGGATAACCACACACAATTTGGAGAATGCAGCTGCTTCTGAAGCTGAGAAAAATGAGTTGACGTGTGGAAAGAGTGACTTTCGGGAAATGACAGTTAAAGGGAAGTACAATGAATTTAGACTGAATCACCATCTCTTCCCAGTAAGTCCAGTTTATTACATTCTCTATGAAGTGGCCTTTTAGACTGTGTGTGATTCAATGAAGTGAGCCATGCAATTATGGATGTATGTCCATTTGAATCCTGAACTAAATATATACATTTACATCAAGTTTTGACATTTTTGTTTACTTTTTGAAAGTACTAATATTAAAGGACCAAAATACAAATAAATCTAAAAATGCATAAGTAGATGCAAAAATGTCATTACAAATATATTTTTTCCAATCTAAGAGCTGAGAGAGGGTCTATGACTAGACGAGATGCTATCAGTCAGTCCTATTCCTATCTACTCTGTGTGTGTGTGTGTGTGTGTGTGTGTGTGTGTGTGTGTGTGTGTGTGTGTGTGTGTGTGTGTGTGTGTGTGTGTGGCCAATATAAGTTGACCTACTGTCTGCACACTGTGTTTTGCCCACGGCGTGATTAAGGGAGCATTTAGGGTGACGATGAGTGTGTCCACACACATACTCTTTAATTAGGTTATCAAACCTCCCAATCGATTAAACCTCCCTCTTTGCTGTTTCCTCGCGCGAGCCCATCACTTCCCCCCGTTGGGCACGCGGTGCGACAGACCTAAGTCTTCACCCTGGCCTGGCCGGTCACGGACAATGGGTCACGCTAACCCCGGGCGGAGGGGGGGATTGGCGAGGGGAGAATCTGTCTGGTCATGGGTTCTGTTTTCTGTTCTGCACAGGCCCAAACAGGGTTCTGACAGGAAGTGAGGTAGGCTGGGTCGGAGCGGTAAAGCCACAGGGCTTATGGGTAAAGAATAGGCTCTATTGTGTCTATTGTGCAGAGGGGATTTGGAGTCACAGTAGAGGCAGTCTGCTGGAAGGTGATGTGGCTGGTTGGCAGCCTCTGGATGGATGGATGGATGGATGGATGGAAGGTTGGCATGGACAAAGACGGAGAGAGTGATGGGCAGAGGGGTGGGGTGGGGAGAAGATGGTGGGTGAGGGGGTGCCAGGGTGAGGGTCAGAGTTGGGCAAGGGTGTCAGACTAGGGCTCTCTCTGCTGGTTGGCATGGACAAAGACGAGAGGAGCTAGGATCGGGTAGAGGGGTGGGGAGATGATGCTGGGTAAGGGTTGTAAAGGGGTAATGGTAAAAGGTGAGGGTAAGGGGGTGAGGAGCAGACTAGCACTGGATCAGGCTGTCTACCCTAGTGGGTACTGGGTTTGATTAGAATTGTGTGTGTGTATGTGTGTGTAGGCCACTGTCCCCTCTGGCTCTGTGTAATTGCTTATAATTGAGCAGGCAGGGTGAGACATCTGCTGTGATCCATCTGTCTTTAATATACACACACACACACACACACACAATAGCTACTTGCATCTGTGTGAGTGTGTGTGAGCATTCATGTTTGTGTTTGTGTACGTGTGTGTGTACACCTCATGCCGGCACACATGCCATTCCTCAGTTACTATTTGTCAGTCATCCCTTCCCTCCTTCCTGTTCCGATACATTCTCTTTCCATGGCCTCTTCAGTACTATACACAGACAGCAGAGCACTAGTGCCTTGGGGGTATGTTTCGTGACCAATAAGGTATGCAACCAGTTCGAAATTTGGAGGGAGGAGGAAAGGGGGAGGAGAGGGAAGGAGGAATGAAAAAATACCTGGGGTGATGTAGTTCAAAGAGGGAGAGAGAGGGGGAGAGAGGGGTGATGTAGTGACCATTTTACCTTGACTCAATGGACACTGATCTTGGGTCAGTTAAGGTTGGGATTTGAGGAGGGGAAGCTGATCCTAGATCTGTACCTAAGGGAAACTGGATATTATTTTCAGGGACGTAGTGAGACCATTTGTTCAGTATTATCCCTATCTATTATGTATACACACACACACACATACACACACACACAGGAATTTCAGCTTAGTTTTTCAAACAGCTAGATTTTCATTCCATGATGGAGTGGTGGATGTGGTGTTCTCTCTCTCTCTTTCTCTCTATCTCCCCTGTCATTCAATCCCTCCCTTTCTATGTAAGTCGTTTTTGTTGTTGTTGAAATACTCAAAAGCCTAAAGAGGTATCTCCCCTGACGTGGGCATGATTTCAATAAACCCTATTTCATCTATAAAAAACATTTGTCACAGAAAATATGGATCAGATGGGGGTCATTACCACTAAATAAATGAATTGGGACATTTTAGGTGTGCCGCAGAATTGTTTTATCCCATCAAGGTGTGCAATGGTTCAAAAAAGGTTGGGAACCACTGCAGTACAGTACGGTACAATACAGGACAGTAGAGTTTTATTCAGTAGAGTACAATACAGTACTGTATAGTACAGTTTAATTCAGTAGAGTAGCGTAGAGTACAGTACAGTTTAGTTCAGTCGAGTACAGTACAGTAAAGTTGAATTCAGTAGAGTACAGTACATTCAAGTAAGGTAGGGTACAGTACAGTACACTATGCTTTACTTTTCTTTACTTTACTGTGCTCTACTGTATTGTACTCTACTGTACTATACTCTACTTTGCTTTTACTGTACCGTGCACTGTATTGTAATGCACTGTATTCTGCTGTGCTGGACTGTACTGCACTGTGTGGTCCAAACTTGTGAAATATAGATGTCTATGATTGGCTCAGATTTGGTCTGGTCCGGAATGTACCAAATCTGAACCAATTATAGATGTCTTTGTTTTGGCCAAATCAAGGTCGGTCCAGACTGGACCAAATCTGAACAAACATGGACGTCTAAATCAAGGCCGGTCCGGACTGCACCAAAAAATGACCAAACAAAGACTGCCGGTCAGGACCAAAAAAATATGTCCAAAAGACGTTGCCGTCGGTAACGTCTTAGTGGGTTGAATGTGGTAACCCTTCAAAATACAAACAGTGTAGTTATTCCCTCCGTAAAGCAAACAAACAGGCAAAACGTCAGAACAAAGACAAAGTGGAGTCACAATTCAGCGGGTCAAACACGAGACGTATGTGGCAGGGTCTACAGACAATCAGCCACGTCACGGACACCGACGTCTTTCTCCCAGACAAGCTAAACACCTTCTTCACCCGCGTCGAGGATAACACAGTGCCATCGACGTGGTCCGCTCCCAAGGACTGTGGGCTCTCGTTCTCCGTGGCTGATGTGAGTAAGACATTTAAGCGTGTTAACCCTCGCAACACTGCCGGTGCAGACGGCATCCCTAGCCGCATCCTCAAAGCATGTGCAGACTAGCTGGCTGGAGTGTTTATGGACATATTCAATCTCTCCCTATCCCAGTCTGCTGTCCCCACTTGCTTCAAAATGTCCACCATTGTTCCTGTACCTAAGAAAGCAAAGGTAACTGAACCAAATGACTGTTTTTTTCTATTTATTTAACTAGGCAAGTCAGTTAAGAACAAATTCTTATTTACAATGACAACCTACACCAGCCAAACCCTAAACCGGACGACGCTGGGCCAATTGTTCACCACCCTACGGGACTCCCAATCACGGCCGGTTGTGATACAGCCTGGAATCGAACCAGGGTCTGTAGTGATGCCTCTAGCACAGAGATGCTGTGCCTTACACCGCTGCGCCACTCGTGAGCCCCTTGACTATCTCCCAGTAGCACTCACTTCTGTCATCATGAAGTGCTTTGAGAGGCTAGTTAAGGATCATATCACCTCTACCTTACCTGACACCCTAGACCCACTTCAATTCGCTTACTGCCCCAAAAGATCCACAGACGATGCAATCGTCATTACACTGCACACTGCCCTATCCCACCTGGACAAGAGGAATAACTATGTAAGAATGCTGTTATTGACTATATGCATAGCCTTCAACACCATAGTACCCTCCAAGTTCATCATCTAGCTCGGGCCCTGGGTCTGAACCCCGCCATGTGCAACTTGGTCCTGGACCTCCTGACGGACCGCCCCCAGGTGGTGAAGATAGGAAACAACACCTCCAGGAAATGCCAGGAAAATAACCTCTCCCTCAACGTCAACAAAACGAGGGAGCTGACTCTGGACTTCAGGAAAAAGCAGAGGGAGCACGCCCCTATCCACATCCACAGTGCCTCTTCAACCTCAGGAGGCTGAAGAAGTTTTGGCTTGGCCCCTAAGACCCTCACAAACTTCTACAGATGCACAATTGAGAGCATCCTGTCGGACTGTATCACCGCCTGGTATGGCAACTACACTCCAGAGGGTGTTGCAGTCTGCCCAACGCATCACCGGGGGCACACTGCCTGCCCTCCAAGACACCTACAGTACCTAATGTCACAGGAAGGCCAAAAAGATAATCAAGGACATCAACCACCCAAGCCACGGCCTTTTCATCCCGCTATCATCCAGAAGGCGAGGTCGGTACAGGTGCATCAAAGCTTGGAATGAGAGACTAAAAAACAGCTTCTATCTCAAGGCCATCATACTGTTAAGTAGCCATCACTAACCCTGCTACCACCCGGTTACTCAACCCTGCACCTTAGAGGCTGCTGCCCTATATACAGTTGAAGTCGGAAGTTTACATACACTTAGGTTGGAGTCATTGAAACTCGTTTGTCAACCACTCCACAAATTTCTAGTTAACAAACTATAGTTTTGGCAGGTCGGTTAGGACATCTACTTTGTGCATGACACATGTCATTTTCCCAACAATTGTTTACAGACAGATTATTTGACTTATAATTCACTGTATCACAATTCCAGTGGGTCAGAAGTGTACATACACTAAGTGGACTGTGCCTTTAAACAGCTTGGAAAAATCCAGAAAATGATGTCATGGCCTTAGAAGCTTCTGATAAGCTAATTGACATCATTTGAGTCAATTGGAGGTGTACCTGTGGATGTATTTCAAGGCCTACCTTCAAACTCAGTGACTCTTTGCTTGACATTAAGGAAAATCAAACGAAATCAGCCAAAACCTCAGAAAAAAAATTGTAGACATCCACAAGTCTGGTTCATCCTAGGGAGCAATTTCCAAACGCCTGAAGGTACCACGTTCATCTGTACAAACAATAGTACGCAAGTATAAACACCATGGGACCACGCAGCCGTCATACCGCTCAGGAAAGAGACGCATTCTGTCTCCTAGAGATGAACGTACTTTGGTGCGAAAAGTGCAAATCAATCCCAGAACAACAGCAAAGGACCTTGTGAAGATGCTGGAGGAAACAGGTACAAAAGTATCAATATCCATAGTAAAATGAGTCCTATATCGACATAACCTGAAAGGCCGCTCAGCAAGGAAGAAGCCACTGCTCCAAAACCGCCATAAAAAAGCCAGACTACGGTTTGCAACTGCACATGGGGACAAAGATCATACTTTTTGGAGAAATGTCCTCTGGTCTGATCAAACAAAAATAGAACTGTTTGGCCATAATGACCATCGTTATGTTTGGAGGAAAAAGGGGGAGGCTTGCAAGCCAAAGAACACCTTCCCAACCGTGAAGCACGGGGGTGTCAGCATCATGTTGTGGGGGTGCTTTGCTGCAGGAGGGACTGGTGCACTTCATAAAATAGATGACATCATGAGGGAGGAAAATTATGTGGATATATTGAAGCAACATCTCAAGACATCGGTCAGGAAGTTAAAGCTTGGTTGCAAATGGGTCTTCAAAATGGACGATGACCCCAAGCATACTTCCAAAGTTTGGCAAAATGGCTTAAGGACAATAAACTCAAGGTATTGGAGTGGCCATCACAAAGCCCTGACCTCAATCCTATAGAATATTTGTGGGCAGAACTGAAAAAGTGTGTGCGAGCAAGGAGGCCTACAAACCTAATTCAGTTACACCAGCTCTGTCAGGAGGAATGGGCCAAAATTCACCCAACAATTAAAAGGCAATGCTACCAAATACTAATTGAGTGTATCTAAACTTCTGATCCACTGGGAATGTGATGAAAGAAATAAAAGCTGAAATAAATCATTCTCTCTACTATTATTCTGACATTTCACATTCTTAAAATAAAGTGGTGATCCTAACTGACCTAAGACAGCAAATTTTCACTAGGATTAAATGTCAGAAATTGTGAAAAACTGAGTTTAAATGTATTTGGCTAAGGTGTATGCAAACTTCTGACTTCAACTGTACATAGACATGGAATCACTGGTCACTTTAATAATGTTTACATACTGCTTTACTCATTTCATATGTATATACTGTATTCTATTTTACTGTATGTCACTCCAACATTGCTCATTCTATTACTTAAATATTTCTTAATTCCATTATTTTACTTTTAGATTTGTGTTTTCTTGTGAATTGTTAGATATTACTGCACTGTTGGAGCAAGGAACACAAGCATTTCGCTACACCCGCAGTAACATCTGCAAAATATGTGTATGTGACCAATAAATTTGATTTCATTTAGTTGAAGTGGTCAGTTGGTTAGTTAAGTACAATATGATGTACTAGTTTGGACATTACTACTGCCGGTTTGAAACTTTTGAAAAAGCTAACATACTGGTGATCGTGATGGGAAATTCCGCTCTTTTTACTGACTCAGATCTTTTCGACACGTTTAGGAAAAATAACAAATCTTTCAACTCATTTTGTTCATTTGTGTCAGTAATGCCCAGAGCACGCAGGATCCCCTACCGGCGACCGATGAAATGAAAACTCAAAAGTCATGATTCTACGTGACTCTCGTTCACAGGGGGCTTGTTGGAGCTGTCATTTATGACTGAGACTGGTAAACGTGTGCTTTAAACAATCTACATTTGTTGATTGCTAGGCATACAAATACGATTATTTTTTGATACATTTGAAACGAGGTCTAGTTGTGGCTGCAACCGGACTAGATTGTGAACGACTCTTGGTGGAATGCATTGCTTGACTGCCGTGACGATGATAAGTACAGTAGCCTGACGACTCACACTAAATTCTTCTGCTGCTCTGTCGTTCGCTACATAGCCTATTGTAAAACTAACGTCAGTGTGCGTGGCGTTGTGTTTGGCCGGAGAAAGGAGTCCGGGTAGCCCGATAAAAGTGATAAAAAACAATTTATTTAACAATTTATTTCGAGTTTGTTGAGCAGAGGTTGTGTTTGATTTTCCAAAAAAAAGCTGTGTCCACCATAGCATTAAATAATCAATGAATTGCAGTCATTCTTGCATTCATGATCTATTTTCCAGCGTGCATATGACAAACAGTCGGTGGTTGGAGAACGTCTTTGGAGCCGCTGAGCCGGAGGAGCGTGTATCAAACCCATTGCGGCCAGCACTAGCAGGTCAAACGAACGACTAAAATGAACGAGTCACTCAGAAAAACGATTCATGACTCTCAAGTCAGTAGAAAGAGGTGTTCGCAAACTGCACTTCGCTATAACATAAGTGGATGTGACAGATGGGAGCAATAATACATATTCTGTCGCACTCTTCAGTTGGCTCCTCTTTCCTATATTAAGAGGGTTGAACAGTGATAATTGTGATACAATGCTCACTTCATTGAGAATGTATGTGCAGTTGAAATTTGGTCATAGAATCAATTACTGGAAAATACGTATTTTCACCTTTTGTTTTTATTCAGCACCTAAAATGCTCGTGATGACATCTTTTCAACTTAATTTTGTTTACTGCGAAGGATGTTCTTTTCTCTTATATGCCGGCCAGGTCAGCAGTCCAACAAAAAAAACCTTAGACGTTCCCCCTCCACCTCCTATTGCCCCCTCCACTTCCTATTGCCCCCTCCACCTCCTATTGCCCCCTCCACCTCCTATTGCCCCCTCCACTTCCTATTGCCCCCTCCACCTCCTATTGCCCCCTCCACCTCCTATTGCCCCCTCCACTTCCTATTGCCCCCTCCACCTCCTATTGCCCCCTCCACCTCCTATTGCCCCCTCCACCTCCTATTTCCCCCTCCACTTCCTATTGCCCCCTCCACCTCCTATTGCCCCCTCCACCTCCTATTGCTTTCACTGGGATCACAGAATAACATTGTGTGATGTCTTTTCTATTAAAAAAAAGAGCTCGTTTTAATCCGTCTAGCAGATGGATGCTTCCAGTACCCTCTTTAGAGAGCTACTGGAAGGGCCTAATAGGGTAAACTCTGCCTCTGTGTTAGGTAAGAGGTCTCTGTAAAGGTGGTTGCTAGACATTAGTTGAGACATGGAGAAAGACTGAGAGAGTTATGTCACAGCAGTTATCAAAGTGTCATACCTAACAAACACCTTTACAGTGACCTCTTACCTAACCCAGATTAAAAATGTATTCTATTTGGCCTTGGAGGGAGAGAGAGGGAAGGGAAACAAACAGACAGGCAGGCAGACAGAGAAAGAGAGAGAGAGAGAGAAAGGGGTGAGAGAAAGTGTCCGACTTGTCCCCAACGATTTATATATACACTAGATGAAAAAAATTGGAAAGCTATATAACTGCATTTATTAATGTACATTCGTTTTTGCCACGTTTATTATATTACAGACAGCTTAATGCATACTTGTAAATTATATTATGTGAGTTAAACATACAAAGAAAAAATATTTTAAAAAATTCCTTAAAGTATATATTTTTGAGTTTACTAATGTCACTGTCCCCACTACAACAACAAAATATTTAAATACATGTCATTTTGTCCTTGAAACATTTAATTTCAATACTGTAGAATTCTATTCGCTCCTATGAAGGACTGCTCCTACTGAGGAATGCCAATATGGCCGACTGGTCGGCCAATACATAGCATCAGCAATCAAGTGTTTATATACATCATTGGACCAACCGCTACATACTTGTATGTTTAGAACCAGGTGTGAGGCCTTTAAGCAGATCACTGCCTACACCTAACCTCTCCCTGTCATTAAGACCTATGTAGATGGTTAGGGATGGAGAAGTCACCCTTAGGCACAGATCTAGGATCAGCTTACCTTCCCAGAAACCTTAACCACTAGGGGCAAAAACACCCTAACAGACCTTGGATCAGTGTCTATGGCAAGTTCATTCTACTCTCATTGTAAGCAGCAGGGCTAGCATTAGCCGTTGGTATCAGCACCAGTGGGAGTTTGTGACTCAAGTCAAGTCTAACCACTGATACAGGGTCAGATTTGTATCTCCATATATGTCAGGGTTAGGGTCAAGAGGTAGAGTAATCTGATCCTAGATCTGTGGTTAGGGGCAATTTCTACATTCTTCTGGTTAGCTCTGGCCCGGGCCAGGTTGATAGGGTTGTGTCTGGAGACAGATGTTATATATCTATAGGACCAGGTGGTGTGATGCACAAATTACCCCTCTGTGTTTAGTTTGTAAACTGACTCTGCCTTCCACTAATGGAGGGGTGTGTGAACTCTGAATTTGCGGTCTGAGTGTGTCCATCACGTGTTTTTGAGTCATCCCACTCGAGGAATTCACTAAAAGCTCAGACTCTCTCCTGACTCGTCTTAAGAACCCCTCTCCCCTCACCCCCTTCTCTCCTCACCTTCTCCCCCAACCCAATGTGCTCCCTGCCCCTCATCCACACCTCTACTCACCCTCTCCCCTACACCAAAGTGCTCCCTGCCCCTCATCCACACCTCTACTCACCCTCTCCCCTACACCAAAGTGCTCCCTACCCCTCATCCACACCTCTACTCACCCTCTCCCCTACACCAAAGTGCTCCCTACCCCTCATCCACACCTCTACTCACCTTCTCCCCTACACCAAAGTGCTCCCTACCCCTCATCCACACCTCTACTCACCCTCTCCCCTACACCAAAGTGCTCCCTACCCCTCATCCACACCTCTACTCACCTTCTCCCCTACACCAAAGTGCTCCCTGCCCCTCATCCACACCTCTACTCACCCTCTCCCCTACACCAAAGTGCTCCCTGCCCCTCATCCACACCTCTACTCACCCTCTCCCCTACACCAAAGTGCTCCCTGCCCCTCATCCACACCTCTACTCACCCTCTCCCCTACACCAAAGTGCTCCCTACCCCTCATCCACACCTCTACTCACCCTCTCCCCTACACCAAAGTGCTCCCTACCCCTCATCCACACCTCTACTCACCCTCTCCCCTACACCAAAGTGCTCCCTGCCCCTCATCCACACCTCTACTCACCCTCTCCCCTACACCAAAGTGCTCCCTACCCCTCATCCACACCTCTACTCACCCTCTCCCCTACACCAAAGTGCTCCCTGCCTTCTTATACAGCTGGTGTAAACTAGGACTATGACGATCACATGTCAGGGTGTTAGTTTAACCCTCCCCTAATCCGTCCACCTCAGATTGTTACTGGCAGTCACAGAGAGAGAGTTTTACTACCATTGGCATCAATGCTTTTAACTGTCATCACCTGGGGAGGGCAATAACTACTCTCTGTCACCACCCTGCGGTGAAGTTTGGGTAATGCATGTTTAGATATGTTGTAGCGCTGTCTGTCTTGCACTACTCTCTGTCACCACCCTGCGGTGAAGGTTGGGTAATGCATGTTTAGATCTGTTGTAGCGCTGTCTGTCTTGCACTACTCTCTGTCACCACCCTGCGGTGAAGGTTGGGTAATGCATGTTTAGATCTGTTGTAGCGCTGTCTGTCTTGCACTACTCTCTGTCACCACCCTGCGGTGAAGGTTGGGTAATGCATGTTTAGATCTGTTGTAGCGCTGTCTGTCTTGCACTACTTTCTGTCACCACCCTGCGGTGAAGGTTGGGTAATGCATGTTTAGATCTGTTGTAGCGCTGTCTGTCTTGCACTACTCTCTGTCACCACCCTGCGGTGAAGGTTGGGTAATGCATGTTTAGATCTGTTGTAGCGCTGTCTGTCTTGCACTACTCTCTGTCACCACCCTGCGGTGAAGGTTGGGTAATGCATGTTTAGATCTGTTGTAGCGCTGTCTGTCTTGCACTACTCTCTGTCACCACCCTGCGGTGAAGGTTGGGTAATGCATGTTTAGATCTGTTGTAGCGCTGTCTGTCTTGCACATATTTGTAGGGAAAATATCAGTTTAGGTAAATATACACTTCCAAACACACATACTGTGTAGTCTCGCTCTGTCTCTTTCTCAGAAGCATAATATCACCATTTGAATCTTATACCCCCGTCTATAGCCGCAAGCCTCAGCATCCCCACAGTGGAGTCTCTTTATCGCTATAGAATTTAAGACCTATGGCACAATCACCACCACATCTAGCTACGGCTATATACTGAGGGATTTTGTAGAAGCTTGCTTCCTCGCCAAAATGTGCCATCACACCATGGTTATTATAGTAAACGAAAACTGAAATGAAAACAAATACTAATCATGAAAAAACAGCTTGGTAAACTGAAATAAAATAATGAACAAACCTGTATGAAAAACTAAAACTATACTGTAACTATTATCTTTGACTCGAAAACAAACTATATTAAAATAAAAACCATCATGAATTGTGTTCAGTTGAAGTTTTTTACCTGGTCAAAAGTCGAATGGGGTTTTCAATGGCGTTTTCAAGCTTTTGTGGGGGGGGCGGGTATTCAAGCTACTGAAGCTGGTGGGTAAATGTGGTCAGGAAGTAGCTATGTTTCAAATAGGCCTAGCTTGTGAATCACTACAGAGAGGAAGAGGACAAGTGAGAGGCTTGACTCTTCCCAAAATCTGCCCGCGCAAAAGTACAGCGAGAAGCAGAAGAAGTGGGTATTTTTTTGCATGGAGGTCAATGAGAGAATGTCGAATTTGGTAAAAAATAAAATGTACAGTATTTGCTACGTCAGGCTTATTTGATAGAATAGCTGAAAATGTTCGTCCTTATGAATGTAGTGATGTAAGTGGATGCACATGGCATTCCTGCAACTTTGAGAAAAACTATTTTATATCAGAGTTGTGCCTATTGTTCACACGTGTATCTGCCCTCTCATTGGCTAGAATGTCTGTGCCTGATCCCCCCCTCCTCACCGCCTTTGCAGACATTTGTTCCCATTATTAGTGCGGTCAGTCCAGTATCTTGTCAGTATATAGATAATCTTTGCTCACTATCACTAGCTAACAGGGGAAAAATATAAATAAAACTAATATAAGAACACAAAACTATAATAACCTTGCATCACACACACACACACACACACACACACACACACACACACACACACACACACACACACACACACACACACACACACACACACACACACACACACACACACACACACACACACACACACAGAGATAAAACTAAAACAAGATGGACACCTTGCAATTTGTTGTTGAATGTTCCCTCACGTTTAAACTCCCTCTCACCTCTTCTCCTCCTCCCCAAATGTAACCTCTACTTCCCTTTCTTTCAAGAACTCTACCTTATAGACTTCCTATTTGGTCATGGAAGTTAACATCCCCTCTTTCACCATCTCCTCTTCTTTCTCCCTCCAGAAGAGGAGTCCTCTTTTGAGGATATAGGACTGTACTCTACCTTTCCTGCACTCCAAGCTTAGGTCCCCTCTCACCATGTATTTCCCTTCTGTGTCTCTCCAGGGGCGTCCAGGGGCCTTGGGGCCAGTAGGACCCAGTGGACCAGAGGGCTTCCCAGGTGACCAAGGGCCTTCAGGGCCCAAAGGAGAAAAGGGTCACGTCGGACTTGGGGGCCCCTCTGGGCTGAAAGGAGAAAAGGGGCCTATGGGCGTACCAGGGTTCCCAGGAACCGACGGAGTCCCCGTGAGTATTGTAGCACGCGCACACACGCACGCACACACGCACACACACACTAACCCTATCTTTCTCTCTAGGGTCACCCAGGTGCGGACGGTGGCAGGGGTCTACCGGGAGCAGACGGGTGCAACGGTACCCAGGGAGACCCAGGTCCCAGAACTCTAAACGGAGGAATACCTGGAGCTCCAGGACTCTCTGTGAGTAACATCTATTATCTAAACTGTCTACTAGCTACTAGACTATTATCATCTGTAGCTGTAGGGTTGTCCTCTGTAGCTCAGTTGGTAGAGCATGGCTTTTTGCAACGCCAGGAGAGTGGGTTTGATTCTCTGGACCACCCATACGTAAAATGTATGCACTAAGTCACTTTGGATAAAAGTGTCTTCTACGGTGCCTTCAGAAAGTATTCACACCCCTTGACTTTTTCCACATTTAGTTGTGTTATAGTCTGAATTTAAAATAGATTACATTGAGATTTGGTATCACTGGCCTACACACAATACCCCATAATGTCAAAGTGGAATTATGTTTTTAGACATTTTTACAAATGAATTCAAAATGAAAAGCTGAAATGTCACTTAAGCTATATGGACTCTATGTGCAATAATAGTGTTTAACATTATTTTTTTATGAATACCTCATCTCTGTACTCCGCACATACAATTATCTGTATGGTCCCTCAGTTTCAACCACAATGACCATGTAACGAGTGTCGCGTGTGGAGGACCAAGACGCAACAGGGAAGTGTATACTCATCTCTTTTTAATATAAGAAGGAGAAACAAAATAAACACGTATACAATTAACTGAAACGACACTAACAGTTCTGTCATGTGACAAGCACAAAACAGAATACAACTACCCACAATCCACAATACAGATTCACCCACCATAAACGGACCAAGCAGCGTGAGAAGAAGGAGCAGAGGGTTCAGGATTCGTGGACGTGGGAGGAAATACTGGACGGAAAGGGACCATGGAGACAAGCTGGGGAATATCGCCGCCCGAAAGAGGAGCTGGAGACAGCGAAAGCTGAGAGGCGGTGGTATGAGGCAAGGGAGCGCAACAGGCACGAGAGGCAGCCCCCCCAAAAAACGGGGAGTGTGGCAGAGCCAGGATGGAATTCTGGGCCAACTTCCCGTGCTTACCGGGAGCAGCGTAGTACTGGTCAGGCACCGTGTTATGCGGTGAAGCGCACGGTGTCTCCAGTATGCGCTCATAGCCCGGAGCGCTACATGCCAGCCCCCCGCAAGTGCCATGCGAGAGTGGGCATCGAGCCAGGGCGGATTGTGCCAGCTCAGCGCGTCTGGTCTCCAGTGCGCCGTTTCGGTCCAGGCTATCCGGTGCCGGCTCTGCGCACTGTGTCTCCGGGGCGCTGGGAGGGCTCAGTTCGTCCTATGCCTGCGCTTCGCCCATGCCGGGCTAGAGTGGGCATTCAGCCTGGAGTAGGGGTGTCAAGCGTACGCACCAGAACTCCAGTGCTCCCCCACAGCCCCATCTATCCTGTGCCTCCTCCTCGGACCAGGCCTCCAGTGGGTCTCCCCAGCCTGGTCTATCCTGTGCCTCCTCCTCGGACCAGGCCTCCAGTGGGTCTCCCCAGCCTGGTGAGTCCTGTGCCTGCACCCAGAGCCAGGCCTCCTGCATGTCTCCCCAGCCTGGTGAATCCTGTGCCAGAGTCGCCAGAGTCGCCCGCCAGTCCGGAGCCGCCAGAGTCGCCCGCCAGTCCGGAGCCGCCAGGGTCGCCCGCCAGTCCGGAGCCGCCAGGGTCGCCCGCCAGCCGGGCGCAGCCAGGGTCGCCCGCCAGCCGGGGCGCAGCCAGGGTCGCCCGCCAGTCCTCCGGCGCAGCCAGGGGCGCCACCTAAGTGGGCTGAGCCAGTGGTAGAGCGGGGTCTGCGTCCTGCTCCAGAGCCTCCACCGCAGAGAAATGCCCACCCAGACCCTCCCCTATAGGTTCAGGTTGTGCGGCCGGAGTCCGCACCTTTGGGGGGGGTACTGTCACGCCCTGACCTGAGAGATCATTTTTATGTCTCTATTTTGGTTTGGTCAGGGTGTGATTTGGGTGGGCATTCTATGTCTGTTTTTCTATGTTTGGGATTGCTTTGTTTCGGCCGGGTATGGCTCCCAATCAGGAACAGCTGTACATCGTTGTTGCTGATTGGGAGTCATACTTAGGCAGCCTGTTTTTCCTTTGGGTTTTGTGGGTGAATATTTTCCTGTTTAGTTTTGTTATCCTGACAGAACTGTTGCTGGTCGTTTTTTGGTTTATTTTTGTATAGTGTTCATTCGGTCCATTAAAATAATTCACGATGAACACATCCTCCGCTGCACCGGGGTCTCATTTTGACGACGGCCGTTACAGACCAGGGAGGTTTTCCAATCCCTCGCAAAGAAGTGCACCTATTGGTAGATGTGTAAAAAAATAATAATAAGCAAGCACATATTGAATATCCCTTTGAGCATGGTGAAGTTATTAATTACATTTTGGATGGTGTATAAATACACCCAGTCAATACAAAGATACAGGCGTCCTTCCTAACTCAGTTGCCGGGGAGGAAAAAAATAGCTCAGTGATTTCACCGTGAGGCCAACGATGTCTTTAAAACAGTTACAGTTTAATGGCTGTGATAGGAGACAACTGAGGATGGATCAACAACATTTTAGTTACTCCACAATACTAACCTAAATTACAGAGTGAAAAGAAGGAAACCTGTACATAATACAAATATTCCAAAACATGCATCTTGTTTGCAATAAGGCGCTAAAGTAATACTACAAAACAAATGTGGCAAAGAAATGTACTTTATGTCCTGAATACAAAGCGTTATGTTTGGGGCAAATCCAACACACCACATCACCGAGTACCACTCTTCATATTTTCAAGCATGGTGGTGGCTGCATCATGTTATAGGTATGCTTGTCATCGCTATGCTTGTCATCTTTTTTGCTACGCACAGGCAAAATCCCAGAGGAAGACCTGGTTCAGTCTGCTTTCCAACAGACACTAGAAGATTAATTCACCTTTCAGCAGGACAATAGTTAAAACACATGGCCAAATATACACTGGAGTTGCTTACCAAGACGACTTTGAATGTTCCTGAGTGGTCTAGTTAGAGTTTAGACTTAAATTGGCTTGAAAATGGCTGTCTAACAATGATCAACAACCAACTTGACAGAGCTTGAAGGATTTTTAAAAATAGTCATGTACAATAGTTGTACAATCCAGGTCGGCAAAGCTCTTACAGGCTTACCCAAAAAGACTCACTGCTGCAATTGCTGCCAAAGGCGATTCTAACATGTTTTCACTCAGGGGTGTGAATACTTATGTAAATGAGGTATTTCTGTATTTCATTTTCAATACATCTGCAAACATTTCTAAACACATGTTTTCACTTTGTCCTTTGGGGTGTTGTCTGGGTGAGATAAAAATATATATATTTCATCCATTTTGAAATCAGGTTGTAACACAACAAAATGTGAAATAAGTCAAGGGGTATGAAACATTTCTGAAAGGCACTGTAAATGGCATGTATTATTATTATTGTAGAGTATATTTGTACTGTAAGATGAAATGATCTAGTGTAGTGCTTGTTGGACCAAACTGGATTTGCTGTGGGTAACAACTATCATTTACATCAGTACTATATGACTGTAACGAGAGTCATCTAGTAACAGGTGGCGGTGGTTAGAACGCCGGGCCGGTAACCAAAGCGTTGCTGGTTTGAATCCCTGAGCTGACTGGTGGTGGTGGTGGGGGGGTTACAGGCTTTAATGATCTATGATCTCTCTCTCTCTCTCTCTCTCTCTCTCTCTCTCTCTCTCTCTCTCTCCATCAGGGGCCCACTGGTCCTAAAGGACAGAAGGGAGAGCCTGTATACGTTGGACTCAGTGGGGTAACACACACACACACACACACAAGGATATCATCAGGAAAAGTTTGACATTCCTTCCTCTCCCTCCTTCCCTACCTCATCTTTCCTATCCTGGAGATTGTTTAGAGAAAGGGGGATGATGTTGTTGCTATAATCTCATCCATTGAGGTCAGTCTGACCTGAAACGGACTCTCTTTCCTTCCTCCCTACGTCACTCTTTCCCCCAAGTCTGTGTTTATAATGAACTGGGGACAGTTGTTTAGCTCACAGTTTTATCTTGTTTCCTTACAGGGAGTTCCTGGTCAGCCTGGAATGGATGGTGTACCTGTAAGACATCTCATTACTATACATCAATATACTGTATTTCTTTCTGTATATGTAGTGTATTTGATAACTTGGTGTGTTCCTGACCGGGTTCTATGTGTTCTGTGTTCCTGACCCGCTTTTCTGCGTTATGTTTCTCTCCGTAGGGACCTAGAGGTCCAGACGCAGGTCCCGGTGACTTCGGCCCCAGAGGTCCTGATGGATTCCTTGTATGTAGACACACACACACACACACACACACACACACACACACACACACACACACACACACACACCTGTCTATGTTGATCTAGATACAATATACCATTATTATACTGTATGTACTCAGTATATTAGAGAAACTATTTTATCCCAAATGGTGTCATGACAACCTTTGCATTACACAGAGAGTTTGTCATGTTTAATCTACACATTGGTTAATAAGACTAAAGTCAGTGACATGGGGGAATATACCTCTCTTATTGTCTCTTGATGTCTGTCTATTTTACAATAGAGTCTAATAGATATAATAGATCAGTCTACTCTCCAACTGACTTCCTGTCTGTGTTTTGTTGTTTTTCTCCAGGGTGCTCCAGGCCCCCCCGGTCCCCCTGGCCCTGTAGTAAGTACTGGACAACACTAGATAGGGGAAAATTCCTGACCCTTCAGTAGTTATAGGCCTGGAGTTTTCCTGCTCTGCTAACATGATGCCCCTGGCCCTGTAGTAAGTACTGGACAACACTACAGTGGTGGAAAAAGTACTCAATTGTCATACTTTTTACTCAAGTAAAAGTAAAAGTCACCCAGCAAAATACTGTAGTACTTGAGTAAAAGTCTAAAGGTATTTGGTTTTAAATATACTTAAGTATCAAAAATAAAAGTATAAATCTTTTCACATTCCTTATCATAAGCAAACAAGACCATCATGATTCTCTTGTTTTTTCTTATTTATATATATAACCAGGTGCATACTCCAACACTTTGGTGTTTAAGGATTCTGTCAGTGTGTGTGAATTGGACCATTTTGCTGTCCTGATGAGCATTAGAAATGTAACGAGTACTTTTAGGTGTCAGGGAAAATGTATGTAGTAAAAAGTACATTATTTTCTTTAGGAATGTAATGGAAAAAAAGTTAAAGTTGTCAAAAATATAAAAAGTAAAGTACATATACCCAAAAATCAACTTAAGTAGTGCTTGAAAGTACTAAGAATCTACATAAGTACTTTACACCACTGCAACACTAGACTGTGACCTGAAAGTCCTGCTCAGACTGAGGCTGTCCTAATATGGACACCGTACTGACCTCAGAGACAGCCTGTCTGCTCCATAGAAACTAATAAGGATCTCTATGGTGGAGACAGTGTAATGACACCAACAAACAGATAGGGGGGAGTGTGTACTAAACAACTAAAAGCTGTGTACTTCATGTTGCTTTTGTCATAATGGAGATTGTCTGTTGTTCATTCCAAGTTATTGCCGACAGATGCTATGTATATTCAGTCCATATTGGGGACTTTTTTTACTGGTGACTTATATGGAGACTGTTATAATGACTACACAGTACCAGTCAAAAGTTTGGACACATCTACTCATTTAAGGGTTTTGCTTTATTTTTACTATTTTCTACATTGTAGAATAGTAGTGAAGACATCAAAACTATTAAATAACCCATAAGGAATCATGTAGTAACCAAAAAAGTGTTAAACGAATCAAAATATATTGCATATTTTAGATTCTTCAAAGTAGCCACCCTTGATGACAGATTTGATGACAACTTTGCACACTCTTGGCATTCTCTCAGCCAGCTTCACCTGGAATGCTTTTCCAACAGTCTTGAAGGAGTTCCCACATATGCTGAGCACTTGTTGGCTGCTTTTCCTTCTCTCTGCGGTCAAACTCATCCCAAACCATCTCAAGTGGGTTGAGGTCGGGTGATTGTGGAGGCCAGGTCATCTGATGCAGCACTCATTACTCTCCTTGGTCAAATAACCTTTACACAGCCTGGAGGTGTGTTGAGTCATTGTCCTGTTGAAAAACAAATCATAGTCCCTCTAAGCGCAAACCAGATGGGATGGCGTATCGCTGCAGAATGCTGTGGTAGCCATGTTTGTTAAGTGTGCCTTGAATTCTAAAAGAATTACAGACAGTGTGACCAGCAAAGCACCATCACACCTCCTCCTCCATGCTTCATGGTGGTAACCACACATGCGGAGATCATCCGTTCACCTACTCTGCGTCTCACAAACACAGGGCGGTTGGAACCAAAAATCTCAAATTTGGTTTTTGTAGTGGTTTCTTTGCAGCAATTCGACTAGCTGTCAGAGCAGCTCACAGATCACTGCACCTGTACATAGCCCATCTGTAAATAGCCCATCCAACTACCTCATCCCCATACTGTATTTATTGATTTCTCTTGCTCCTTTGCACCCCAGTATCTCTACTTGCACATTCATCTTCTGCACATCTACCATTCCCGTGTTTAATTGCTATATTGTAATTACTTCGCCACCATGGCCTATTTATTGCCTTACCTCCCTTATCCTACCTCATTTGCACATGCTGTACTTTTTCTACTGTATTATTGACTGTATGTTTGTTTATTCCATGTGTAACTCTGTATTGTTGTATGTGTCGAACTGCTTTGCTTTATCTTGGCCAGGTCGCCGTTGCAAATGAGAACATGTTCTCAACTAGCCTACCTGGTTAAATAAAGGTGAAATAAAAATAAAAAAATGAAGGTCTGATTCACGCAGTCTCCTCTGAACAGTTGCTGTTGAGATTTGTCTGTTACTTGAACTCTGTGAAGCGTTTATTTGGGCTACAATCTGAGATTAAGTTAACTCTAATGAACTTATCCTCTGCAGCAGAGGTAACTCTGGGTCTTCCTTTCCTGTGGCGGTCCTCATGAGAGCCAGTTTCATCATAGCGCTTGATGGTGTTTGCGACTGCACTTGAAGAACGTTTCAAAGTTCTTGAAATGTTCTGCATTGACTGACCTTCTGACCTTCTTTAAGTAATGATGGACTTTCGTTTCTCTATGCTTATTTGAGCTGTTCTTGCCATAATATGGACTTGGTATTTTACCAAATAGGGCTATCTTCTGTATACCACGCCTACCTTGTCACAACACAACTGATTGGCTCAAATGCATTAAGAAGGAAAGAAATTCCACAAATTTACTTTTAACAAGGCACACCTGTTAATTGAAATGCATTCCAGGTCATGAAGCTGGTTGAGAGAATGCCAAGAGTGAGCAAAGCTGTCATCAAGGCAAAGGGTGGCTACTTTGAAGAATATCAAATATAAAATATGTTTTGATTTGATTAACACTTTTTTGGTTACTACATGATTCCATATGTGTTATTTCATAGTTTTTATGTATTCACTATTATTCTACAATGTAGAAAATATTAAAATAAAGAAACCCTTGAATGAGTAGGTGTGTGCAAACTTTTGACTGGCACTGTATATTGAACAAAAATATAAACGTGACATGCAACAATTTCAACGATTTTACTGAGTTCATATGAGGAATATACAGTTCATATAAGGAAATCGGTCAATGAAAAATAAATTAGGCCCTAATCTACAGTAAGGGAAAAAAGTATTTGATCCCCTGCTGATTTTGTACGTTTGCCCACTGACAAAGAAATGATCAGTCTATAATTTTAATGGTAGGTTTATTTGAACAGTGAGAGACAGAATAACAACAACAAAAAATCAGAAAACCGCATGTCAAAAATGTTATAAAATGATTTGCATTTTAATGAGGGAAATAAGTATTTGACCCCTCTGCAAAACATGACTTAGTACTTGGTGGCAAAACCCTTGTTGGCAATCACAGAGGTCAGACGTTTCTTGTAGTTGGCCACCAGGTTTGCACACATCTCAGGAGGGATTTTGTCCCACTCCTCTTTGCAGATCTTCTCCAAGTCATTAAGGTTTCGAGGCTGACGTTTGGCAACTCGAACCTTCAGCTCCCTCCACAGATTTTCTATGGGATTATGGTCTGGAGACTGGCTAGGCCACTCCAGGACCTTAATGTGCTTCTTCTTGAGCCACTCCTTTGTTGCCTTGGCCGTGTGTTTTGGGTCATTGTCATGCTGGAATACCCATCCACAACCCATTTTCAATGCCCTGGCTGAGGGAAGGAGGTACTCACCCAAGATTTGACAGCACATGGCCCCGTCCATCGTCCCTTTGATGCGGTAAAGTTGTCCTGTCCCCTTAGCAGAAAAACACCCCCAAAGCATAATGTTTCCACCTCCATGTTTGACGGTGGGGATGGTGTTCTTGGGGTCATAGGCAGCATTCCTCCTCCTCCAAACACGGCGAGTTGAGTTGATGCCAAAGAGCTCCATTTTGGTCTCATCTGACCACAACACTTTCACCCAGTTGTCCTCTGAATTATTCAGATGTTCATTGGCAAACTTCAGACGGGCATGTATATGTGCTTTCTTGAGCAGGGGGACCTTGCGGGCGCTGCAGGATTTCAGTCCTTCACGGCGTAGTGTGTTACCAATTGTTTTCTTGGTGACTATGGTTCCAGCTGCCTTGAGATCATTGACAAGATCCTCCCATGTAGTTCTGGGCAGATTCCTCACCGTTCTCATGATCATTGCAACTCCACGAGGTGAGATCTTGCATGGAGCCCCAGGCCGAGGGAGATTGACAGTTCTTTTGTGTTTCTTCCATTTGCGAATAATCGCACCAACTGTTGTTACCTTCTCACCAAGCTGCTTGGCGATGGTCTTGTAGCCCATTCCAGCCTTGTGTAGGTCTACAATCTTGTCCCTGACATCCTTGGAGAGCTCTTTGGACTTGGCCATGGTGGAGAGTTTGGAATCTGATTGATTGATTGCTTCTGTGGACAGGTGTCTTTTTATACAGGTAACAAACTGAGATTAGGAGCACTCCCTTTAAGAGTGTGCTCCTAATCTCAGCTCATTAGCTGTATAAAAGACACCTGGGAGCCAGAAATCTTTCTGATTGAGAGGGGGTCAAATACTTATTTCCCTCATTAAAATGCAAATCAATTTATAACATTTTTGACATGCGTTTTTCTGGATTTTCTTGTTGTTATTCTGTCTCTCACTGTTCAAATAAACCTACCATTAAATTTATAGACTGATAATTTCTTTGTCAGTGGGCAAACGTACAAAATCAGCAGGGAATCAAATACTTTTTTCCCTCACTGTATGTATTTCACATGACTGGGCAGAGGCGCAGCCATGGATGGGCCTGGGAGGGCATAGGCCCACCTACTTGGGAGCCAGGACCAGCCAATCAAAATGAGTTTATACCCACATAAGGGCTTTATTGCAGACAGAAATAGTCCTCAGTTTCATCAGCTGTCCAGATGGCTGATCTCAGACGATCCCGCAGGTGACGAAGCCGGATGTGGAGGTCCTGGGCTGGCATGGTTACACTTGGTCTGCGGTTGTGAGGCCTGTTGGACGTACTGCCAAATTCTCTAAAACGACATTGGGCAGCTTATGGTAGAGAAATGAAAATTATATTCTCTGGCAACAGCTCTGGTGGACATTCCTGCAGTAAGCATGCAAATTGCACACTCCCTCAAAACTTGAGATATCCATGGTATTGTGTTGTGTGACAAAACTGCACATTTTAGAGTGGCCTTTTATTGTCCCCAGCACAAGTTGCACCTGTGTAATGATTATGCTATTTAATCAGCTTCTTAATATGCCAAATCCTGTCAGGTGGATGGATTATCTTGACAAAGGAGAAATGCTCACTAACAGGGATGTTAACAAAAACATTTGAGAGAAATAAGCTTTTTGTGCGTATGTAAAATTTCTGGGAACTTTTATTTCAGCTCATGAAACATGTGACCAACACTTTACATGTTGCGTTTATATTTTTGTTCAGTATAGTTACATCCATAGAATTTTACAATGCTTGTCAATTGTAGGGTGATGTGTTGTTGTCCAAATGCAATACCCACTCTTGTTTTCCAGGGGAGCCCCAGTCTAGGGTTTCAGGGGGAGCCAGGAGACAAGGTACGCGCCAACAAAACAACACAACTAATTATTAGATGTTAATGAACGATTTTATTGATTAGTAATCGATTAATCATATCAGTTTATTAGGTCTTTAGCATCTTATTCGCTCACCCGACCCAACCACAACTTCCCCCCACCCCGTCCAACCATACCTGTACCCCTTCTTATCACTCATTGGATTTCAGCTATATTGAGAAGTAATTGATTTATTACATCAGTTTATTACATCAGTCTAAAGCTAAATTATAGCTTTAGACTGTTGAAAGAGTGTAATATGACATAATCTGCATCCCAAATGGCACCCTGTTTTTCTTATATAGTGCATTACTTTTGACCAGAGCCCATTTGTATCTATATGTCTTTCCCAATGGGAGGGAGACTGGCAACTTTATCCTCACTGTAGATCAAACTGAAAACAGCCGGCTTAGGTTATTCTAGCTGTGTGTGTGTGTGTGTGTGTGTGTGTGTGTGCGCGCCTGCAATTTGTGCATGCGTGTTGAGGATGGTTGAAATGCATGATGAAGGATGTCTTTTTGACCTCTGTGTGCATGCGTGTTGAGGATGGTTGAAATGCACGATGAAGGATGTCTTTTTGACCTCTGTGTGCATGCGTGTTGAGGATGGTTGAAATGCACGATGAAGGATGTCTTTTTGACCTCTGTGTGCATGCGTGTTGAGGATGGTTGAAATGCACGATGAAGGATGTCTTTTTGACCTCTGTGTGCATGCGTGTTGAGGATGGTTGAAATGCACGATGAAGGATGTCTTTTTGACCTCTGTGTGCATGCCATGCAATCTTTCTTGGTGATGGTTTGACACATCCTCTTCCCCTCTATTCAACCTCCTCCCATCTCCACCCACCCCCCTGGCCCTTACATACACCCAACAGCACATTACCCTTTAGCCCCAACACTCCCTCCATCCATCTCTCCTGACCTCCTCCCTCATCCCCCTCTTCTCTCTGTTTTTTTCCACTGACACATCTACCTCAGTATATCACCAGTATCAGTGGTGGCGAGTGGGTGACATGGGAGGATGGGCTCATTGTAATGGCTGGAATGGAAAGAATAGATTGGTATTATTACATAGTTTCCATGTGTTTGATACCATTCCATTCACTCCATTTCAGTCATTATTAGGAGCCATCCTCCCCTCACCAGCCTCCTCTGGTTTGTTCCATCTCTATTATTAAAATATGATCTTGTCTTCAATGATTTTACAGTTTACCCCTGGTGTGTTTATAAATGCATGACAGTACTGCCACTGGGACCACTAGAGCCCTATGGAGGCGGCCATTTTGTTTCTCATTCTGAATCTGAACTCTTAACAAATCTGAACTCTAACAAATCTAAACGAAAAAGATCACAATCTAAAATATAATTGAAGGAACGAATAGTTGTCCTGTGGCATTACTAAAATAACATGTTTCCTTACTGTTGGATGGCAGCTCAGAGATTATTCTAGAACTTTTCATCACCCTCATAAAGGTCAATCATTTGTGGACTCTACTAAAAGTAGTCTTAGTACAGAAGTTATGTACTGTCTGTCGCTTTGGATAAAAGCATCTGCTAAATGGCATCTTTATTACGTCTGTGTTAAGACTATGTTTAGTTGGTAGAAACAGACAATAACATATAGCATATTGTATCTATATTCCCAACTAATTATATGAATTCTATGTTGTATTATATTCTGCCTATAAAATCCACTTTATTGTATTATATTTCCACCAATAAGATCTCTGAGCTGTCATGTGGGTGGGCGTGTCGTGGTCTGTGATTGGTGCTGGAATCACTTGCTCCTGCTTCCTGTGCTGCGTTATTTTCCTTTGACCTTATTTGGGCATGGTGGTGCTGGAACATCATGGGAGTTTTGCCTCAGTATTCAGTATCCGTTGCATTTGACCACCAGTGAGAATGAATGACCCACTAACATTCACCATCGATCCATCAATGGATAAATCCGCCATCTTTCCATCTTCTCCTCCCTGCATGTGTCTTGTTGTTCAAACCCCAACAACAGACAAACAAACAAACAAACAAACAAACAAACAATAACAAACTACTAATTGGAAGTCGTGTTGAAAGAGGAACAGCTAGATTCACCGATAAGCCTTTGGGATAGATGATGATAAGCAAACATTTTAATAAAGTCGGTTATTTATCCCTTTGATTCAATTTTTTTCTATATTATACATTTTCTGTTTTGGCCTGAGGAAATTGCTCTCTAAATTGTTTTCTTCTCAGTGACGTATCGGAAGAAAGATAAAGTCGGCCAGAGCTCTCTCTCTCTCTCTCTCTCCCTTTCTCTCTTTATCGATCCCCCTCTTTCTCTTCAATTCTCTCTCTCCCGTTCTCTCTTTATCAATCTCCCTCATACACTTTCTCTTACTCCTCCAATCCGATCTCCCCTTCTTCGTTTATGGGTTGTTCCAACGAAATAGGTGCATTTTGCGTTCCTTTGCTATTTTAAGTAGAAATTGTGAACCAATTCTGTTATATTAAATGAAGTGCCCTTTAGTATCGACCACATGGATAATTAAATACATCTTATTTTTAAGATGGATAAAGGCTTGCTATAAAAAATGGTGACGCTTGCATTCAATTGCCACTCCCTGTTCCACACATCAAACTTCCATTCCCGGTGGCACAAAGGGATTCATGGCATATTTAAGATGAAATCGTCAACCCTGTTTCAATCAACCCTGTTTCTTTATTTGGCACTTAAATGACATTAGATGAGAGAGTTTAATAGTCACATTTACAGTGTTGCAGATGTAATTACAGGGTACAGTTAGATTCTTGAGCTCCGAGCTCCAACAATGCAGGACGAAGGTACCTGACTAGTGGTGGCTATTCAGCAGCCTGATGGTCAGGGGGTAGAAGCTATTGGCCAGTCTTACAGTTTTTGCCATGATGCTCCTATACTGCCCATGTCTTAGTGATGGAAACGGGGAGAACAGGCCACGGTTCGGGTTGCTGCGGTCCCTGATGATTTTTCTGCGACACCTGGCGTTGTAGGTGTCATGGAGGGCATGCATTGTGCAGCCAATGGCGTGTTCGGCTGAGCGTACCACCCTCTGTAGTGCCTTGTGGTCCTCAGCGGTGGAGTTGCCATACCCCAGGCTGTGATGCAGCCCGACAGTATGCTCTCGATGGTGCTCCTGTAGAACACTGTGAGGGCCCTTGGGGTTCAGGCTAAATTTCTTCAGCATCCTGAGGTTGAAGAGTCGCTGTCGTGCCTTCACCACAACGACATCGTGGTGAATTAGGCACTTACTGTAGTCATTTTTATTATTTAACCTCTTGAGATGGGAAAACTCGTTTTTTTATGAATGTGAACATGTGCTATTTGTTTGGTGAAGTCATTTTTTTTATACCAAGTTACACTTCTCAAAAGGGACCGAATTGGTGGAACGACCCTTATGCAATCCCACCATCTCATCCCCTACTTCTCACTCTCACTTTGAGTCTCTCTATCTTTCTCTTTTCCTCAGTCTTTTTTTATCTTCATTTCATTTTATCACCTTTCCTATCTCTCTTTATTTAATGTGTTCTCCTTCTATCTCTCGTTCCCTCTTTTCCTATTTCTCCCTCTCCATCCCTCTCCTTCTTCATCCCTCTCCTTTTCAACCTCTCTCTCCCTGGTCCTCTCTCTTCTGGCTCTCTTTATTGCCACCTCTCCCTCTCCTCCATCTTCTCCCTCTCGCTCAATCTCCCAACCCTCGCCCCCCCCTACCCCCCCCCCCCCCACCCCCCTTTGCTCTCAACCTTCCAACTCCAAATTCCTCCCGCACCCTTCAACCTCCAACCTCCTCATCCTCCCGTCTGATTGGCTAATAATGACTGACTCACATGTGTTGTCCTCTGGATCACCAGGGCGACGCAGGTCAGCCCGGACCCCGAGGCGTGCCCGGCGACGAGCCGCTAGTAGGCGCACCTATTACCACTATCTACAAAGGAGATAAGGTAACACAGACAGGAGCAGTGGTCCCCACCCGCCGGAGGGGTGTGAAAGAGGGAGGAGAGACGGGGGAGGAAGGGGGAGGAAGACACTGAGGCAGGGGGGAAGAGAGGGAACGAAAGGCTGGTCTAAGACACAGAATCACAAAAACATCTTGATTATATATTATGGAAAGTAGTATTACAAAATACCATGGAGGGTTGAAGTTGACGTGTCTCTACTCTTTGATGACAGACAACCTGAAGTTGACAGATAACCCGATGTTGACTTGCCTCCATCTTGCCAAACTAATGTAATCCTGCTTCTGGTGTAGCATTACAAAGCACAGGGGTTGGGAAGCTCTCCAAAGCAGGTATGATGCAAATAATCAGCAACTGTACTGTTAGCTGTGGATGACATAAGGAATGATAGTGTGGGATGTAAAAACGTATCGTAATAGGGGAAGGGATAGTATACTGTGTGACTGACCGGCCCTTCATACCCCCCCGCCCCTCCCCCCCGCCACCAAACTCTACCTTGCCCGAAACCCCCCACCAACCCCCTACACTACCACCCCTCCTAGGGTCACACACACACACACACAGTCCGTCCCTCCAACTACCCCTACCCCCCCTCTCTCTAGACCGACCCTCCAACCTATCCCTCCAAATCTACCTGAAAACAACTGCTGTTGCCGCCACCCAACCAATCCCCTCCCTCCTCCCCTCCAACCCTCCTCTCCCTCAACCCCCATCGTGTTGCCATGTAAAAACTCTCTCTTCCTTGGTTACCGTTACCCAGGGCGATGTGGGCCCGCAGGGAGACCCAGGCAGGCCCTTGGTCAATGGAGTGGTGGAGTTTGTGGGCTTTCCTAAAGGAGACAAAGGACCTAAGGTTTGTGATGAGAGAAACACACGTTCAAGAGCTCCAGGGCTCCAGAGAGGAGGCCTGGGTAGCCGACCCACTCTCCCCCAGCCGGGTTGCTCCATCCTGGCATGGAGTCGAGCCGTGGTGGGGGGGTGGGTGGTGGAAGGTGGTGGTGATACTATACCCCACCTATAGCTGGCTCGCTGGCTGGCTCCTGGAGTGTCATACAGTCCCCCGCGCCCCCCAACCATCCCCTCTCCCGGCCTACACCCCCCACCCTTCCCTCCCCCCAGTGTCCGTGTCCCATTCCATTATCCCATTATGCACCCCCACCCCATCGCAATGTGATACTGCAGTTATTATTGAGTTGTTTGTTTTCTTACTGTATGTTTTTATATCGGTTGTTGCACACAGAATACAAAGTAAAGAACAGGATTAGTGTAATATTGAAAGGCAACGGAAATCTGCAGATATCAGTCAGTACTGTAATGTGAAGAATATCTACTGTTTGCGTCATGCACATGTTTACAGAGAGACTGTACTCAGTCAATCGGATGCTTTGGTATCACTTCTTCTAAGTGAACATAAGACTTAAGCGTTAGCAGTGAAACGTTTTTATCAGTCATTGCTGTTATGTAACCTGTTTTTGCCTCCTCGTTGCTTTTATGCTATTATTATTTTTTTCCTGAATGATGGCGTATGGACTTTCCTCCAGTGAGGACAACTGTGGGGTTTCCATTTTGTTTCTGTAACGTTTCCTTTTGCTTTTCTCTTCCCTGCTCTCTCTTTCTCTCTCCATCTCTTTCTCTCTCGCTCCATCTTTCTTTCCGTCTCTCTCTCAGGGGGAAGGGGGTTACAAAGGAGTGCGTGGACCAACTGGTAGACCTGGCCCACCTGTAAGTGTGTCTGTCTTGTCTATTGGGGACAATAAAGATGTATTTAATTGAATAGCTATTTGCAGCAGAGCATAAAGAATGCTATTTCAACTGAAATGGAGAATGTACTGTCACTGTTAATGCTTCAATCAGTGTGCGTGTCCCAAATGGCACCCTATTCCCTAATCGTGCGCTACTTTTGACCAGAGCTTTGAAGGCACAATCTGCCATTGCTACAGCAATTTTTGTACTTCAAATTTATGATAAACTCAGGGAAAAAAAGAAACGTCCCTTTTTCAGGACCCTGTCTTTCAAAGATAATTCGTAAAAATCCAAATAACTTCACAGATCTTCATTGTAAAGGGTTTAAACACTGTTTCCCATGATGTTCAATGAACTATAAACAATTAATGAACATGCACCTGTGGAACGGTCGTTAAGACACTAACAGCTTACAGACGGTAGGCAATTAAGGTCAGAGTTATGAAAACGTAGGACACTAAAGAGGCCTTTCTACTGGCTCTGAAAAACACAAAATTAAGATGTCCAGGGTCCCTGCTCATCTGCTTGAATGTGCCTTGGGCATGCTGCAAGGAGGCATGTGGACTGCAGATGTGGCCAGGGCAATAAAAATTGCAATGTCTGTACTATGTGATGCCTAAGACAGCGCTACAGGGAGACATGATGGACAGCTGGTCATCATCGCAGTGGCAGACCACATGTAACAACACCTGCACAGGATCGGTACATCCGAACACCACACCTGCGGGACAGGTACAGGATGGCAACAACAACTGCCCGAGTTACACCAGGAACGCACAATCCCTCCATCAGTGCTCAGAATGTCTGCAATAGGCTGAGAGAGGCTGGACTGAGGGCTTGTAGGCCTGTTGTAATGCAAGTCCTCACCAGACATCACCGGCAACAACGCCGCCTATGGGCACAAACCCACCGTCGCTGGACCAGACAGGACTGGCAAAAAGTGCTCTTCTCTGACGAGTTTCAGTTTTGTCTCACCAGGGGTGATGGTTGGATTCGCGTTTATCGTCGAAGGAATGAGCGTTACACCGAGGCCTGTACTCTGGAGCGGGATAGATTTGGAGGTTGAGGGTCCGTCATGGTCTGGGGCGGTGTGTCACAGCATCATCGGACTGAGCTTGTTGTCATTGCAGGCAATATCAATGCTGTGCATTACAGTGAAGACATCCTCCTCCCTCATGTGGTACTCTTCCTGCAGGCTCATCCTGACATGACCCTCCAGCATGACAATGCCACCAGCCATACTGCTCATTCTGTGCATGATTTCCTGCAAGACAGGAATGTCAGTGTTCTACCATGGCCAGCGAAGAGCCCGGATCTCAATCCTATTGAGCACGTCTGGGACCTGTTGGATCGGAGGGTGAGGGCTAGGGCCATTCCCCCCAGAAATGTCTGGGAACTTGCAGGTGCCTTGGTGGAAGAGTGGGGTAACATCTCACAGCAAGAACTGGCAAATCTGGTGTAGTCCATGAGGAGGAGATGCACTGCAGTACTTAATGCAGCTGGTGGCCACCAGATACTCACTGTTACTGTTACTTTTGATTTTGACCCCCCCTTTGTTCAGGGACACATTATTCCATTTATGTTAGTCACATGTCTGTTGAACTTGTTCAGTTTATGTCTCAGTTGTTGAATCTTGTTATGTTCATACAAATATTTACACATGTTAAGTTTGCTGAAAATCAACGCAGTTGACAGTGAGAGGATGTTTCTTTTTTCCTGAGTTTATATACCCATTGATTCTTGAATAATATAACTTATAAATGCTACATGAATTTAGATAAATTATCTTAACCCATCAAAACTCAAAATATAAGCTTGTTTTACTCCTTTGTTTGTAAACAATGCAATTCTAAACAACCACTGTATAGCCTCAAAACACGGTTAAAACTATACTTTTGATATCATGGATGGCCAGTATTTGCATCTATAGCTCTATGATTTTTACATTTCTCCAGGTCCATCCCTCAGCTATTTACCAAATCAGTGGCGGGATGACTGCTTTGTTATCGTTTGAACTGCAGATTGCCCCTACAAAGTAGTGGACTACATAGGGAATAGTATGTCATTTAGCAAGCAGTAAGTATGTTGTAAATGTTTGACCCATACGTCTGTTGCCAGGGTCCTTTCGGCTTTCCTGGCGAGGTGGGAGAGAGTGGAATTTTGGGGTATCCAGGGGGACGGGTAAGCTCCTCCCCTCCTTCTACGTCTGATAATGTCCCAATTATCTCTCCTTCCTCCCAAAGTGTGCACTTGTTCACTTCCCTTCACTGATTTGAAAGGAATGACTGGTATGATAAATATGGTGGAAACCCATACTAGTCCATACCCCTACTAATAGGATGCTTTTACATTTGTAGGAAGTAGTGAACAAAATAGGTAATATTGGTATACACCCGGTGTGTTGTGTTGATTGGGATTCTTAACTCTGATTGTAAACTATTCTCCGGCGGCCTTCTTGTTTCTCTCTTGGCAGGGTCCTCCTGGTTTTAACGGGCCTCCTGGATCTCCAGGAAGACAGGTAGGACACACACACACACACCGAGAGTTGACCTGTTTGGCTCTATCACGCACAGCCAGAGGCAAAACGAGAGACAAGAGAGAGGCACACACACACACCCACTTAAATCAAATAATGAATTGATTTATAAACAGATTAATGAACCAATTAATCTCTTTCCCAATAAAGGGATTCACAGGAAGTCCAGGGTTCCCCGGCCAACCAGGCTACAGAGGACCTAAGGTAATCAATTTTTCTGAAATTAATAAATTACTGTGTATTTCATACAAATTGAATATCATGTAATATTGGCTGTATTTACACAATTCTGATCTTTTGCCCAATTTTTGGTGGAAGAGCAGATCTGATTGGTCAAAAGACCAATCATTTGTGGATAAAGATCAGAATTGCGTCATCTTGTTCTAAGGGTTTGAGTTGCAAGGCTCCAGTCTGCCAGTAGGGGGTGCTGAAGTAAATACATTTTCTTTTCATCTGTTTGTTTTTAGGGTGACCAGGGAGAACAGGGGCCTCCCGGACCCCCAATCTACACTGACGCACAAGGGATGTCTGTTCAAGGTAACACACACACACACAAACATGTTATGTATCATGAAAAAGCATGATACCCACAATCCCCTCTGTTGATCACCTGTCCTCTGATTGGTTGCAGGAGCACCAGGTGACAACGGTATCGACGGCCTCCCTGGTCAACCAGGGGACGCGGGAGCTCCGGGGTTTCCAGGACAACCAGGACGACCAGGCGACTCCTTCGGCGATGGTAACACTGAGACACACACACAAATGCATACACGCACGCAGGCACACGCATGCAAGCACACAGACACAGACATGCATACAGGCATCCTCTCCTTTCCCCTCCTCTCTACCACTCATCTCCTCGTCTCTCCTCTCTCAACCCTGTCCCAGGTCGCGGAGGCAGCCCAGGGTTCCCTGGTACACTGGGGCCTAAGGGAGAGAGGGGTAACCCAGGCAGACAGAGCTATGGTCCTGAGGGCCAACCAGGAGGACAAGGTTTACCAGGAGCCCCTGGACCACCCGGACCACCAGGCAGATCTGGTATGTTACGCAACAGCCTAATCATATCCGTCATGTCTCATGCGGGACGGATGAGGGATGGAGTTTTTTAGAGATAATAACAGTTTGAGGTACTGAGTGACTGTTAGCATCCAGTTTTTTAGTCAAACTTTTTATTAATTTCAATACAAGTGTTATTGGCGAAAGAGAGAGAAAGGGAGAGAAAAGGTATATTTGTTTCAAGTGAGAAAGATGAGAGAGACAAAGAGAGAGGAAAGACAAGGAGTGAGAGAATGCGAGAAGAGAGGTTGAGTTAAAGACAGATTGATGTGGCCTCCCGAGTGGCGCAGTGCTCTAAGGCACAGTGCTAGCTGTGTCACTACAGATCCTGGTTCGATACCAGGCTGTGTCGCAGCCGGCTGCGACCGGGAGACGCATGAGGCGACGCACAAATGGCCCAGCGTCGTCTGAGTTAGGGGAGGGTTTGGAGCATGCACGCTGACACGGTCCCCAGGTGTACGTGTTTCCTCCGACACATTGGTGCGGCTGGCTTCCCGGGTTAAGCGGGCATTGTGTCAAGAAGCAGTGCGGCTTGGCGGGTCGTGTTTCGGAGGACGCACGGCTCTCGACCTTCGCCTCTCCCGAGTCCGTACGGGAGTTGCAGCGATGGGACAAGACAGTAACTACCAATTGGGGAGAAAAAGGGGTAAAAAAATAAAGAAATACTAAAAATAAAACATCTGAGTGAAAGACAGATTGAGTTAAAGACAAAGGAATAAATGAAGAAACAAAGATACAAAGAGAGGGATGTAACTGACTGTGTGTCCTGTGCTGTCCTCCTGGAGATGAAGACTCGTCCAGCGGCCCCTGTCTGGTCGTCACTATGGGGCCCAAGGGCCAAACACTGGAAGTTAGCATACCAGAAGGTAGTCCCTGCCACCAGAGTGGGGATATTGCTGTTACCATGGCAATATTCAGACCACCAAAACAAAAATAATACCGCAACTATATTACATTTCCAAACCTGAGCCATAGGTATACAACTACATGTATACGCATGGTTCTGATCTAAACTAACCGTCAGGACCAGTGGAGGCTGTTGAGGGGAGGACGGCTCATAATAATGGCTGGAACGGAGCGAATGGAATGGCATCAAACACATGATAGCCATGTGTTTGATGCATTTGATACCATTCCCCTCCAGCTATGACCGCCAGCCCGTTCTCCCCAATGAAGTTGCATCCAACCACCTGTGGTCAGGACACTCTTTACTAGCACATGCAAGTGTGGCTGGAAAGAGTGGTTGCTTTCTCACATCTGGCCACTAGGTGTCTCTGAGGATGAACAACAATGGGGAAACGTTTCATACTTTCCTGCTATGTTTCCCTGCTCGCTACAAACATTCTAACACAGGCAGATGTGATGCACAGAGACAAAACAAGTTTGTTTTGTCCAAAGACTGACCAACCTTTCCTATTCCATATGAGCTAACTAACAGACCAAAGTAACAGAGTTTCTAAGTTAGAGGTCAAGAGTGTGTGTGTGTGTGTGTGTGTGTGTGTGTGTGTGTGTGTGTGTGTGCGAAATACCACAGTGGTGTAAGTGTTCTTTGTACCAATACTTCTACTACTCTGTACAACTAGTCGAAACATCATTGTGTGTGTGTGTGTGTGTGTGTGTGTGTTGTAGCCAACATCCAAACCGACTTGTTCGGCGATCTACCAGGAACGCCAGGACGACCAGGAGCCCAGGGACCACCTGGAGCCAGTGGATATAAGGGACCCAAAGGTAGGATACACATGCACGCACAGACACACACACACACACACATTACGCACAACAAAAACAAAATGTATGTAAAAAAAAAATAAAACAAATCCACTGGGGCTGATTTGCTGGATCCCTTTCTACTGCAGCTTTCTGCCCTCCTGGTTGTAGAATCTTTGACCCACGTGTTTTATTTAACAATTGCTTCTGGTGCTATCCCTAATATCTGGAAGGCTGCGCAATGTCCTCCTCCTTCACATAGGTGGGGATCCTTCGGACCTAGATGACTACCGGCCAATTCGTAGCCTATCTCGCCTTGCAAAAATATTAGAATCACTGGAAAACTCTCAGCTAAGATCTTCTTTTTTTTTATTTCTTTTTTTTACTTCAAATGATATTCTTAATGTGCAGCAGTCTGGTTTTAGACCTGGACACAGCACCGTTTCAGCAGCTGAGCTTGTCTTAAATAACGTGTTCAATTGCTTAGGTCCTAGGAATCACCGCGCTGCCATATTTCTAGACCTATCCAAGGCCTTTGATTCTGTGTGCTTTCTGATGGTGTCAAGTCAAAATGACCTCGATATTACTAAAGGTGTCCCGCAGAGGGTCGATTTTGCGACCTGTCCTCTTTACAAGTTATATAAATAACATTGGTCTATCTGCAAAAACCTGTAACGTTCATCTGTATGCAGATGACGCTGTTATGTACGCTATTGCCCCTACTGCTGACCAGGCTACGTTAGAGCTGCAATCTGATTTTGTTGCCTTGCAGAAAGCCCTTACTGAT
This sequence comes from Salmo trutta, assembly GCF_901001165.1. NCBI lineage: Eukaryota > Metazoa > Chordata > Actinopteri > Salmoniformes > Salmonidae > Salmo > Salmo trutta. The sequence continues at coordinate 25,002,526 of NC_042964.1, read as the reverse complement.
TTAAAGTTGGTACTTGACGCGGGAGCAACTAAAATGTATGATGTTTTCGAATTCTCTTAGAAATATTTCAGATAGGTTTCACGTGTATGCATTGAATGGCATATGTGGGCTTTTTGGATTTACAAAAATGTTACGTTTAAAAAAAGAAAACCAATGAGCTAGTTTAATTGAAATAGGTCATACCTTCGAAAAAAATTACACTAATATCTCTCAATTTTACGGATCACGTCATCTCATTATACGCCGAAGATATTTTATTTCATCGAGACATTTTATCTAAAATCCCTCTGTCGATCATAGGCACATTCAGCTCTGTCTTAAGTTATAAAATACATGTAACCAAATCTGCCCTACTGGCTCTCAAGGCCCCGGTGAGGGACTTCATCTCTACTTATGCAATCCCAATCACTAGACTAATATCCCAGTTGCTTTAACCGGACAAATATCTATTGTCAAAATGACTATATTGCCACGGCTGAATTTCTGTACTTCAATGCTTCCCTTGTCTCCCCCGTCTGGCTACTGGGATCAAATCCATTGTGCGGTTTTCAAAATGTGTACGGCATGGTCAAATAAACAAACTTGCAGAGAGGGAAAGATGAAGGAAGACTATCCGTACCGAACGTTAAATTGTATTTCCAGCAACTAGCATTTTGTCACATCCTAAATTGGTTTAGAGATCGTTCTTCTGCCCCCTGCCTGAGTATAGAGAGAAATATCAAATCAAATCAAATCAAATTGATTTATATAGCCCTTCTTACATCAGCTGATATCTCAAAGTGCTGTACAGAAACCCAGCCTAAAACCCCAAACAGCAAGCAATGCAGGTGTAGAAGCACGGTGGCTAGGAAAAACTCCCTAGAAAGGCCAAAACCTAGGAAGAAACCTAGAGAGGAACCAGGCTATGAGGGGTGGCCAGTCCTCTTCTGGCTGTGCCGGGTGGAGATTATAACAGAACATGGCCAAGATGTTAAGATGTTCATAAACGATCAGCATGGTCAAATAATAATAATCATAGTAGTTGTCGAGGGTGCAACAAGTCAGCAACTCAAGAGTAAGTGTCAGTTGGCTTTTTCATAGCCAATCTTTGAGAGTATCTATACCGCTCCTGCTGTCTCTAGAGAGTTGAAAACAGCAGGTCTGGGACAGGTAGCACGTCCGGTGAACAGGTCAGGGTTCCATAGCCGCAGGCAGAACAGTTGAAACTGGAGCAGCAGCACGGCCAGGTGGACTGGGGACAGCAAGGAGTCATCATGCCAGGTAGTCCTGAGGCATGGTCCTAGGGCTCAGGTCCTCCGAGAGAGAGAAAGAAAGAAAGAGAGAAAGAGAGAATTAGGGAGAACATATTTAAATTCACACAGGACACCGGATAAGACAAGAGAAATACTCCAGATGTAACAGACTGACCCTAGCCCCCCGACACATAAACTACTGCAGCATAAATACTGGAGGCTGAGACAGGAGGGGTCAGGAGACACTGTGGCCCCATCCGATGATACCCCCGGACAGGGCCAAACAGGTTTGGACAGGGCCAAACTAGTGGTGTGGGGGCTGCCAAAGCACAGCCCCCACACCACTAGAGGGATATGTCCAACCACCAACTTACCATCCTGAGACAAGGCCGAGTATAGTGTCTCCTATTGCACTGGAAGAGTTGGTCTTCACTGATATATCCCTTAAGCAATGTAAACTATGTTTTTAACCTATTATTTCTCACACAATTTTTATTTGGCAGAAAATTGAATAACAATGTAGCTGGGAATGAAAATGGCATGCCCATATTCCAATATTTCACAATAACGCCTTGTGATCTGGCTGGAGGGTGGCCTTTTGCCCCGCCCCATGGTCCGAATCCACACCCTTGCAGATATCATAGACAGTAGTGGTTTGAGAACATTCCAAGATTTGAAAGATGCCTACACATTACCAGGCAAATTCGTTAAGCTGGCCTATGGAGTTCCTTCGGGAAACCCAACTACCGAACCATTCAATGATGGGATTTATAAATATATTATCTGGGCTCCCGAAAGGACTGATGTCTATTTTGTTTATTTATTTAACTAGGCAAGTCAGTTAAGAACAAATTCTTATTTACAATGACGGCCTAGGAACAGTGGGTTAACTGCCTTGTTCAGGGGCAGAACGACAGATTTTTACCTTGACAGCTCGGGGATTCAATGTAGCAACCTTTCAGTTACTGGCCCAACACTCCAACCACTAGGCTACCTGCCACCTCAATATAAAATACAACCTTTTGGAAAGCTCATATTCTGAGCTAGCCGTTTAAAAAATATGGTCCACAGGTCTAATTGGATCTGAACAAACCTTTAACTGGAACAGGATATGGAAAAATATGACCTTAGCATCCCGTAATTCGAACCATTAACTTATACATTTAAAGTTTGATCACATACTGTATTTAACACCAAGGAAACCTTTTACAATGAGATTGATCCCAACTGTCCCCTAAATAAGCTAGACATATTCCTCCATATTCCTCCACTGACCTGCAGTTAAATGCTTTTGAGATAAAGTTACAAAATGAATATTAAAGTGCATGAATAAAAACATCTAATGCTTTGCATCTGTTATGTTACTTAACGAGGATAGCGCCTTGAATCTCTCAATTAATCATAGACGATTACTGCTGGCTGTAACAAAGAGGCAGGGACTCAGGAAGCAGGTGCAGTCGGTGAGTTTAATACGAACAAACAGAGTGAATACATGAACAAAAGTAACATCTGAACATGAACACAGAAACCATACTGCCTGATGGGTGATAACAACGGAGTTCTAGATAAAGGGGGAGTAATCAGGGAAGTGAGGAAGTCCAGGTGTAGACCTGTGACATCGCAAGACCCCCCCCCCCCCCCCCCGGCGAGAGAGAACAGGGGGGTTAGCATGAGTAGACGCAAAAAAAATGTTGGCTCTTAGATGGCAATCACCTCACTCTCTCCCAATTTGCCAGTGAGTACAGTTACTATTATAAGTTATAACATTAGAGTTATAGCCAGCTAGAATTAATGGTGCTGGTGGAACAATTGAGGCCTGAACAAATGTACTTGACTCTGTGAAGAATAATCTTGTCTATAGCCCAACACATACAAATAAACAATCCATAAAGCCCAACACATACATACAAACAATATACGCTAAGTTCACAAAGCATTAGGAACACCTTCCTAATATTGAGTTGCACCCCCCTTTGCCCTCAGAACAGCCTCAATTCATGGACTACAAGGTGTCGAAAGTGATCCACAGGTATGCTGGCCCATGTTGACTCCAATGCTTCCCGCCGTTGTGTCAAGTTGGCTGATGTCCTTTGGGTGGTGGACCATTCTTGATACACACGGGAAACTGTTGAGCGCGAAAACCCAACAGCATTGCAGTTCTTGATACACTAAAACCGGTGTGCCTGGCACCTACTACCATACCCCGTTCAAAGGCAATTAAAACTTTTGTCTTGCCCATTCACCCTCTGAATGGCACACATCCATGTCTCAATTGTCTCGAGGCTTAAAAATCCTACTTTAACCTATCTCCTCCCCTTCGTCTACACTGATTTTGTACACTCAGTGTACAAATCATTAGGAACACCTGCTCTTTCTGTGACATAGACTGACCAGGTGAATACAGGTGAAAGCTATGATCCCTTATTGATGTCACTTGTTAAATCCAATTCAGTCAGTGTATATTGGAGTCAACATGGGCCAGCATCCCTTTGGAACGCTTTCGACACCTTGTAGTCCATGAATTGAGGATGTTCTGAGGGCAAAGGGGGGTGCAACTCAATATTAGTAGGATGTGTATATATACCTATGTTTCGATTTTTTACTTTATTTGCTTTCAGGCCCTCGTGGAAGGGGGTAGTATTGGGAGGGTTTTCTCTGGTTGCCGGGAGGGGTTTCGGGAGCGTGGGGTGGGGGGTGACTGGTGGGAAGGGGTGCGAAACATGGTTTCCGGGAGTGGGGGGGTTTGGATGGAGACATGTTGAAAATGGGATGGGAAGTTGGGTGTGGAGGCCCACTTCTTTTTGGTTTTCTCTTCCCGTTTATACTGAATTTATTATTTATATTAAACTCTATGTATTTCTTTAAATAAATATATATATGTATTGAATGGCAGCCTACAGGTACAGCTTCTATAAACTATAAACTAAACTAAAAAAGGATCAATCAAATAAATAGACCATGCCTCTAACTAAACAGCAGGAAGCAAGTTGTACAGGCAACCTTCCTGCCAGGTTTTGATTATGATGACACCATTTACTAGAATGTAGCAGCAACTATTCTAAAACCCTTAGATGCAGTGTGCCATAACGCACTTCACTTTATCACAGGTGACAGGTTTCATATTCATCACTGCCTCCTTCATCAGAAGGTTGGCTGAACCGTTCTTAATTCCCGTATATCACTTCACTTCTCCCTTTTTGTTTACGAAGCTCTTCTGCATTAACTTCCGACATATCTCACTTCTCTGTTAAAGTCTAAAAATACGGGGCACCAAATCCGCTCACAGGTTTGGATAAATCTTGTGGTCCCTTGTGTCTCTGCATGTTTTGGAATCATTTACAACCGTCAAATCTGGAATCCCTGGTGCCGATAGGGTAGTTTGGAACACTGATGAGGGCTGAATTCACTGAGGCTTGCAGCTGTTTTGGATGATTGTGGTGGTTTATTTGGGTTGTTGAGATGTAGTGTGTATCTGAGGTATCCTGTAGTTTACATTGAGGGAAAAAAGTATTTGATCCCCTGCTAATTTTGTACATTTGCCCACTGACAAAGAAATGATCAGTCTATCATTTTAATGGTAGGTTTATTTGAACAGTGACAGACAGAATAACAACAAAAAAATCCTGAAAAACGCATGTCAAAAATGTTATAAAATGATTTGCATTTTAATGAGGGAAATAAGTATTTGACCCCTCTGCAAAACATGACTTAGTACTTGGTGGCAAAACCCTTGTTGGCAATCACAGAGGTCAGACGTTTCTTGTAGTTGGCCACCAGGTTTGCACACATCTCAGGAGGGATTTAATATGTAAGTCACTCTGGATAAGAGCTTCTGCTAAATGACTTAAATGTAAATGGATTTTGTCCCACTCCTCTTTGCAGATCTTCTCCAAGTCATTAAGGTTTCGAGGCTGATGTTTGGCAACTCGAACCTTCAGCTCCCTCCACAGATTTTCTATGGGATTATGGTCTGGAGACTGGCTAGGCCACTCCAGGACCTTAATGTGCTTCTTCTTAAGCCACTCCTTTGTTACCTTGGCTGTGCGTTTGGGGTCATTGTCATGCTGGAATACCCATCCACGACCCATTTTCAATGCCCTGGCTGAGAGGAGGAGGTTCTCACCCAAGATTTGACGGTACATGGCCCCGTCCATCGTCCCTTTGATGCGGTGAAGTTGTTCTGTCCCCTTAGCAGAAAAACACCCCCAAAGCATAATGTTTCCACCTCCATGTTTGACGGTGGGGATGATGTTCCTGGAGTCATAGGCAGCATTCCTCCTCCTCCAAACACGGCGAGTTGAGTTGATGCCAAAGAGCTCCATTTTGGTCTCATCTGACCACAACACTTTCACCCAGTTGTCCTCTGAATCATTCAGATGTTCATTGGCAAACTTCAGACGTGCATGTATATGTGCTTTCTTGAGCAGGGGGACCTTGCAGGCGCTGCAGGATTTCAGTTCTTCACGGCGTAGTATGTTACCAATTGTTTCCTTGGTGACTATGGTCCCAGCTGCCTTGAGATCATTGACAAGATCCTCCCGTGTAGTTCTGGGCTGATTCCTCACTGTTCTCATGATCATTGCAACTCCACGAGGTGAGATCTTGCATGGAGCCCCAGGCCGAGGGAGATTGACAGTTCTTTTGTGTTTCTTCTATTTGCGAATAATCGCACCAACTGTTGTCACCTTCTCACCAAGCTGCTTGGTGATGGTCTTGTAGCCCATTTCAGCCTTGTGTAGGTCTACAATCTTGTCCCTGACATCCTTGGAGAGCTCTTTGGTCTTGGCCATGGTGGAGAGTTTGGAATCTGATTGATTGATTGATTGCTTCTGTGGACAGGTGTCTTTTATACAGGTAACAAGCTGAGGTTAGGAGCACTCCTTTTAAGAGTGTGCTCCTAATCTCAGCTCGTTACCTGTATAAAAGACACCTGGGAGCCAGAAATCTTTCTGATTGAGAGGGGGTCAAATAGTTATTTCCCTCATTAAAATGCAAATCAATTTATAACATTTTTGACATGTGTTTTTCTGGATTTTTTTGTTGTTATTCTGTCTCTAACTGTTCAAATAAACCTACCATTAAAATGATAGACTGATCATTTCTTTGTCAGTGGGCAAACATACAAAATCAGCAGGGGATCAAATACTTTTTCCCCTCACTGTATTTGTGCTGCTTTATTGAATTATCATGTTGTGGGTTGTTTGTTTTCAGGGCTCCGTTGTGAATGAGACCCTGGTCTCAATTGGGCTCCCCTGAATAATTAAAAGTTGAATCAAACCAAATTTAAAAAAACACACATCGTACATCTGTACATCCATTTTACACTATAACTCTCGTACCCAGTTCTATCCCAACACCTCTCAGGTGTATTGGGTTATTATACAGCTGCAAATCAAATTGCCCAATTTTGGGACAGTAAAGCTTTTATGTATCTTAATCTTAATCTCCTTACCTTACTTCCACTTTCCTCTGTGGTCCAGGGGAGCTGGGTGACTGTAACTGCCTGGGAGAAGGCACCTCGGGTGGGGTGGGGCCACCGGGTGCTCCTGGGGCTGATGGAAGACCTGGGGGGTTCGGACGTAAAGGCGAGAGCGGAGACCCTGGCATACCCGGTTTCGGAGGACAACCAGGAACACCTGTAAGTGATCAGGATTTGACTGTTTGAAGCTTACTTGTGTTTTGGGGCATTTTCTCCAAATATGTAGAAGTATAATGCTGCTAAAACGTACGTTTACTCTAAAAATGAAGCAGGTTATGTCTACTCACTCACTTTCAATGTACACATATCAAATATTAAATGTGTACATGTATTACTAGGTCTGTTTCACAAATCTGAGGTATGACGACAAACTACAGAATGTGATGGTAACACCTCTTCTTCTCCCCTCAGGGTCGTGCGGGTGAGAGGGGTTTCTTTGGACGTAAAGGAGAGAAGGGTGCCTCCTTCTACCCGTCGTTCAGCCGGGGGATCAAGGGTGAACTTGGGGCCCAGGGCCCTCAGGGCCCCCCTGGAGACATGGGCCGACCCGGGAGAGATGGACTGCCTGGGTTCCCTGGACAGCCTGGGCCTCCTGTGAGTCACATGTACACACACAGATACACGCGTGCACGTACTGTACCCAGGCACACACATTTACACACCTTTATAGATACACACCCACACACGCCATGTCCTGTGTATTGTAATAGACCTGTTCCTGTCCACTCCCCAGGCTGATGTCGATGGCTACGGAACCGTCGGAGAGAGAGGTTTCCCAGGGTTCTCGGGGGCCAAAGGTCGCGCGGGTGAACCAGGAGAGAACGGGATTGGCTACGAGGGTACCACTGGTACCCGCGGGTTGCCAGGCGACCCGGGCTTCACCGGGTTACCAGGGCAACCTGGTTTACCTGGCCCGCCAGGTAAGTGCCACCCAACAAGGAGGCTGTGGAGAGAGAGAGAGTGTGTGTGAGAGAGAGAGAGAGAGAGAGAGAGAGAGAGAGAGAGGTGAAAGTGTGTATACTTATCCTATTCTCTCCACAGGAGAACTACACGTAGACCAAGCAAACTGTCTAAAAGAACAACTTTGAGAATCCCACTTGCTTCCCATTGTGCGAACAACACAAAGTATTTCAGTAACTAAGGCTGCGTTTAGACAGGGAGCCCAATTCTGATCTTGGCCAATCACATCAGCTCTGAAAAAGAGTTTGATGTGAAAAGATGGGATGTGATTGGTCAAAATATCAGAATTGGGCTGCTCTTCTAAATGCATCCTAAGTACCACAGCACTTCATTAGCTACAGACACACTAAAGAAAATACGTACAATTGGGGCATACAGAACAATACAATAGCAGTAGTAAGGTTGTTGCTAAAGCAGCCCATGCAGCTTGCTACGTCTTCAAGGTTTTCCTCTCTTCATTCATTCCCTTGCAGGCAGTTGATTGGTCAATTAAAGGCCGTCATTAATGCGCTTATATCTTCTCTAGCCAACCTACCTCGGCCTTTAGCTACAGTACACTGTTAGAAAAAAGGGTTCCAAAAGGGTTCTTCGGCTGTCCCCGTACCAGAACTCTTTTTGGTTCCAGGGAGAACCCTTTTTGGTTCCACATAGAACCCTTTTGGGTTTCGTGTAGAACCCTCTGTGAAAAGGGTCCTACAAGGAACACAAAATGGTTCTACCTGGAACCAAAAAGGGTTCTTCAAAGGGTTCACCTATGGTGGCAGAAGCACTTTTTGTCTACAAGTATAGCTGCTTCATCAATTCACACAGATCGACAATAATTAATTTGCTGTGATTGCGCAATAATGGCTACTACTGAACTGTGATTTTTCAATCTCAGAGGAGAAAGAAATGGATGTTTAAAAATAATCAATACAAGTTAATGGATGTTAACGTAATGATCATTTAGAGTAAGTATACAGGAGACTGACAACTCCTGATAACACGGAGGCTGTCCTAATATGGACACCTTACTTGTAATAAAAAAAAATGTTTTAACTGCAATGGACTTTAGGCTAGCTAGCTAAGTCTTCTCTGAGATTGAACGACACAAAACCCAACAGCATTTTGCCACTCATATGACTGAACGTGTGTGTGACTGTTGCCTACGTTTTCTGATACAATAATGCTAATGCTAAAACGGATTCATTTATCTTTTTAATACGATACGTTATTCTTCTTTGAAGAGAGAGAGAGAATGAGGAAAGGTTGCAAAACAAAAGATGGCAAACACATGATGAGACCTTTTCTTTTGCCGACTAAGCTATTAAGATATCTTTAGCATTTTGTTCATATTTGCCACTCTCTCCCTCTCTTTCTCCTCTTCTGAAGAGAATAACCTTGACCAACCATCTCAGAATGATTTTTACTTTGCTTATGCCTGAACTGAATGCTGAATCTCTGACCTCTGATTTGCTGTTTGTTTGTTTGAATGATTTTTAACTGGCTTATGCATTGATTTGCGTGACTGTATGCAAATGACCTGAATGACCTTGATTGGCTTGTCCTCTGCCGTCCTGTCCTCCCTGTATCCCCCCCCCCGCTCTCTCTCTCTTCAATCTCTCTTCCTCTCTCGCTTCCTCTCTCCCTCTCTCTCTCACTAGTACATCCCTCTCTCTCTCTTCCTCTCTCTCTTCCTCGCTCTCTCTCTTCCACTCTCTCTTCCTCTCTCTCTTCCACTCTCCCTATCTCTCTTCCACTCTCCCTCTCTTTCCTATCTCCTCTCTCTCTCCTCTCTCTCTCTCTCTCTTCTCTCTCTCTCCTCTCTCTCTCTGACTCACACTTTATATTTTTTTCTCTCTCTCTCTCTTCATCCATCCATCTCCATCCTTCCATCACTCTGACCCTGTGCATGTTTGTCTGACCAGGTGACAGCTGTGGGCAGGAGGGGGTTAATGGCGCAGAGGGAGGTGAGAAGTTAAAGAGAACTGCCCTTGACAGAGAACCCCAGAGCCCTAGACATAGTCTTTAAGGCCAACTCTGTTTAAGATCCAGAGTTCCAATGGCAGCCGTTTCGGCACCGGGAGTTCCAAGTCAATAGGATTCCATTTTTATGTCATTATTATGGAACGTTTTGGTGCCAAAATGGATGGCAGACAGTTGTCCACGTACTGTGTACCTGTGGCTCAGGAGACACTAGATTATCCTGTGGCTATTGTTTGGATGAAACACCCCATGTGCTCATTCAAAGCTTGTAATGGTAGAGAAAGGAGCAACTGAACTCTTCAATGGACAGAATTGTAATTTACTCAACATGTCAATCATTTGTTCATGCTGTCACCAATGGAGGCTCCTTGTTTCCCCGTATGATTGGGATTCCATTGGGCTTGAATCAGTTGATGATTGACACTTGATGAGGAACATTCTTCCCCGGTTTGAGTTCCAAGTAGCTCTGGTCCAGGGCATTACGTGAGGCTGGCTGGCTCAGCAACAGCAAGCCGCGTGTATCGCCCTGGACCAGAGCTAAGTTCCGAGCTACAGTACAACTCTCTTCCTCTGTCAGAAAATGGTTGGGAGCTTTCGGTGGCCATTGGCATGTAGCAGTGCATTACTTCACTCCTTCTCCTCCAATCAGAGCTGCTGAACCCTGGTGCATGTGTTAAGCTCTGCCTCTGCTAAGTGCTTAACCAATAGGGAGGGGGAGGGCAATGGGAGGGTAGCCAATGAGACTTACATTAGTGTAGTTTTTTTTATTGAAATAATACCAAAATAAAATACATACATTTACTTACTAGCTGTGAATCACTTTTTACTGTCCATACCTATAATATTGTCTTAATCAATTACTAACTACTTTTAATCAACGGATTGACATTAAAATCCTCACCATAATCGAACGTAGTCGTAATCACATAAATGCATATCCATAAACAAGGATACAAATAATAATAATGTGCTACAGTGATGGCCAATATTTATGTGTAAGCTAGACTATGTGTACTTTAATATTATAATGGCATTGTATCAGTTTGACTGAGGCATAGAGGGCTTTACTCCAGCCCTGTGTGTTTGTGTGTTTGTGTGTGTGTGTGTGTGTGTGCGTGCGTGCTAACCTTGATCTGGCCGGCTGTTACTAGGGTTGACGGTCCCTTGTCGTCTACCTGGCGAGGACGGAGAGCCCGGCTACCCAGGAATACCTGGAAGAACAGGTAACATATAGACATCATCACCATGGCAACACTTCCTGTTTCGTGATTTATTTATTTTTACAGGGAAGTTGACTGTGTGTGTGTGTGTGTGTGTGTGTGTGTGTGTGTGTGTGTGTGTGTGTGTAGGTCCCAAGGGCGAGCCAGGTTTCCCAGGGGGTCCCGGTCGGCCCGGCTTTGATGGAGGGAAGGGAGAGAGAGGAGACCCTGGCTTCGGAGGTCAGCCTGGACCACAAGGTGACTAACACAGCTCATGTCTTACCCATTAGCTTCATCAATATCTCCACTCTTCTCTTTTCAAGCATGACCATCTATTGACCACTAATCTGATTACAACTGATATCTATGGTCCATTGTTGATATTTATAAGATATGACTTTATAGTCTAATGTTCTTGTTCCCATGAGCTCGTGTTAATTAGACTTGGACAATATCACCACTCTTCTCTGTTCTAGTGACCACTGAAATCTGTGGCCCATTGCTGCCAATTAGTGACCATAAATATTTACCGAATGAAGTTGACTGAATTTTTCAATGACTTCTACTCACTTGTTTGATTGCTGCCAACACAAATGACCTTTAGTGTCTGCTAAATGGCATACTGTATATACAGTAATGGTTTATTGAATTTAACCAACTTTATCCCCCTCCCCCCTCTCTCAGGTTTCCCTGGCCCCAGAGGAGATGCGGGGGTCCCAGGTATCCTAGGCGAGGGCCGTCCAGGGGCCCCAGGGAAAAACGGGTTCCCGGGGCGGCTGGGGGAAAAGGGGCAGCCGGGGGAGGTTCTGGGGGCCTCAACAGGTCTCCCTGGATCACCTGGGTTCCCCGGAGGACCAGGAGACAAGGGAGAGCGAGGAGCATCGGGTCAACCTGGAGGATCAGGTGGGTCTCAGCATGATAATGAACTAATAATCGGATAAATTACCCTTTGGGGATCAGTAAAGTAATCTATTGATCTATCTATTGATCAAACTTTCTGTCTGTCTCGATATGAAAATGGGGAACACTAAACTACCTACAACTTCAAAGGTTCAATGAAGCCTTCATAAGGCCTTTATAATGCCCACATAGATGCTTTTATTCAGCGGGGATGTATGTTTCTATGTGGCTCTGTGTATCTGTACTGTATGTTCCTGTGTGTTCTGCTGTATTTTACCCTGTGTCCTGTATTCCCCCAGGTTTTGACGGACGGTCCGGTGTTTCCGGAGCTAAGGGTGAGCGCGGGACAGATGGCTACCCCGGAACTCCAGGTCTTCCTGGTCTTCCCGGAGAGGGCAGACCGGGTGGATTTCCCGGTCCTGCCGGACCAGCCGGAAGCAGAGGGTTAACCGGCTCTCCAGGTGAGAGTCGGAACGAGGGGAATGTCATAGGATTTCCGGAATTTTGGAAATGTTTGGGAATGTTGTCGTTAATCCATTGAATCAATTGATTCCAGATCCCAGGCATCTCCTAGTCGTCGGTGTCTTTCGTTTTAGCCCACAGCGCGAACAGACATGCCTGTGTGTTGATTGTGAATGCTCCCCACCACTTCTCTCCTTTACTGATATGTTCTCTCTATTTTTATTTTATTCTTCAGTAAGTTTCCACTGGTTGCCTGTTTGTGATCTCCATCACCAAAACCATTTCTTCTCACCTCTCATTTTCTTTTCCATCTCCTCTTCCTTCTCCTCCTCCTTCCTCTCTTCCTACAACCATCGCTATCACCTACATCCATCATTATCATCACTCCATCCCTCTCTTCTTGGTGATGGGTCTCTCCCTAGGCTGTCAAGGTGAGCTACTCCCTTCCCTTCATCCCTTCATCCCCCCCGCTCCGTCTTAGACCAGTCGCTCTAACCCATGCCTCCTCCGCCCATCTTACCAACTCTGACTGCTCCTTGGGATTTGGAATTCCCCATTTTAGAACATCTGGCTTCTAGAACTAAGAGCTGTTCTAAACCTTAGGCATTTGAGTCCAAAGAAAGAGATAGAAAGTCAAAAATAGAAAGTTGTTGAACTTCATAGTATTTTTTCAGGAAGCACTAATCTTATAGGTGCAATCTTTGTGTTGGATCTCTACTAAACCTAGGATAGCCAATTTCTGGAAACTTTCCCAAAGTTCTCAGGTTTTCCAAAAATCCTGGTTAGAAGATTCCCGGATTTCCTGCTTATTCCCCCCTCCCCGATTCCATGGATCTTCCAACAAGGATTTATGGAAATCCTGGGAATTTTACCAGAATTGTGCAACCCTAACTAAACATAACTTAAGCCTTGCTGGCAGCAATTGTGTTTGTCGCTGTAACATTGATAAGCTTGTGTGAACCCTTACCCTCATCTTAACCATCCAACCGACTCACTTCAACCTACGAGCCTAAAAGCCTGTTCTAGAAACATCTAGAAGACAGAAACCATAGACGGCTTCCAAAGGGTATTTATCATGTGGATGGGCTATCAAATTGTACTCTGGAATTGCACTTGAGTGTACAGTATATTTTATCATGAATATTGGCGTGATCATTTTTCATCCCTTGATAAGATATTTGAATGTAACCTGTAACTATGTAAACCAGCAGGAATAATTTACATTTATCAATCTTATATTCCATACTTTCTCTCAATTTAAGTGCAATTGCAGCTTAATTAAACTATGTCATGAAACAATGTAACTGAACATGTATTTACATTCTTGTTCATGTGACTTGTTTGCATTCTGAACTACAATAATTAAGCAATAAAGCCCGAGGGGGTGTGGTATATGGCCAAAATACACTGTATACAGTACCAGTCAAAAGTTTGGACACACCTACAGTACTCATTCAAGGATTTTCTTTATTTTTACTATTTTCTACATTGTAGAATAATAGTGAAGACATCAAAACTATGAAATAGCACGTATGGAATCATGTAGTAACCAAAAAAGTGTTAAACAAATCGAAATATATTTTATATTTGAGGTTCTTCAAATAGCCACCCTTTGCCTTGATGACAGCTTTGCACACTCTTGGCATTCTCTCAACCAGCTTCCCCTGGAATGCTTTTCCAAAAGTCTTGAAGGAGTTCCCACATATGCTGAGCACTTGTTCGCTACTTTTCCTTCACTCTGAGGTTCGACAAATCCCAAAACCATCTCAATTTGGTTGAGGTCAGGCGATTGTGGAGGCCAGATTATCTGAAGCAGCACTCCATCACTCTCCTCTCGGTAAAATAGCCCTTACACAGCCTGGAGGTGTGTTGGGTCATTGTCCTGTTGAAAAACAAATAATAGTCCCACTAAGGCCAGACTAGATGGGATGGCGCATCGCTGCAGGATGCTGTGCTAGCCATGCTGGTTAAGTGTGCCTTAAATTATAAATAAATCACAGACAGTGTCACCAGTAAAGCACCACTACACATAACACCTCATCCATGCTTTACGGTGGGAAATACACATGCGGAGATCATCCGTTCACCGACACCGCATCTCACAAAGACATGGCGGTTGGAACCAAAAATGTCAAATTTGGACTCCAGACCAAAGGACAGATTTCCACCGGTCTAATGTCCATTGCTCGTGTTTCTTGGCCCAAGCAAGTCTCTTCTTCTTATTGGTGTCCTTTAGTAGTGTTTTCTTTTGCAGCAATTCGACCATGAAGGCCTGATTCACACAGTCTCCTCTGAACAGTTGATGTTGAGATGTGTCTGTGAAGCATTTATTTGGGCTGCAATTTCTGAAGCTGGTAACTCTAATGAACTTATCCTCTGCAGCAGAGGTAACTCTGGGTCTTCCTTTCCTGTGGCGGTCCTCGTGAGAGCCAGTTTCATCATAGCGCTTGATGGTTTTTGCGGCTGCACTTGAAGAAACTCTCAAAGTTCTTGAAATTGCCGTATTGACAGACCTTCATGTCTTGAAGTAATGATGGACTGTCGTTTGTCTTTGCTTATTTGAGCTGTTCTTGCCATAATATGGATTTGCTCTTTTACCAAATAGGGCTATCTTCTGTACACCACCCCTACTTGTCACAACACAACTGATTGGCACTGTTAACTGAAAACGCATTCCAGGTGACTACCTCATGAAGCTGGTTGAGAGAATGCCAAGAGTGTGCAAAGCTGTCATCAAGGCAAAGGGTGGCTACTTTGAAGAATCTGAAATATAAAATATATTTTGATTTGTTTTAGAATTTTGGTTACTACATGATTCCATATGTGTTATTTCATAGTTTTGATGTCTTCACTATTATTCTACAATGTAGAAAATAGTAAAAAAAAAAGAAAAACCCTTGAATGAGTAGGTGTCTAAACTTTTCACTGGTACTGTATTGAAAAGTTTGTGGACACCCCTTCCAAATTAGTGTATTCACCTATTTCAGCCACACCCATTGCTGACAAGTGTATAAAATTGAGCACACCGCCATGCAATCTCCATAGACAAACATTGGCAGTAGAATGGCCTTACTGAAGAGCTCAGAGACTTTCAACGTGGCACTGTCATAGGATGCCACCTTTCCAGCAAGTCAGTTCGTAAAATTTCTGCCCTGCTAGAGCTGCCCCAGTCAACTGTAAATGCTGTTATTGTGAAGTGGAAACGTCTAGGGGCAACAACGGCTCAGCCGCGAAGTGGTAGGCCACACAAGCTCACAGAATGTGACCGCCGAGTGCTGAAGCACGTAGCTCGTACAAATCGTCTGTCCTCGGTTTCAACACTCAATACAGAGTTCCAAACTGCCTCTGGAAGCAAAGTCAGCAGAAGAACTGTTCACCGGGGTCATCATGAATGGGTTTCCATGGCCGAGCAGCCGCACACAAGCCTAAGATCACCATGCACAATGCCAAGCGTCGGCTGGAGTGGTGTAATTGGACCATTGGAAACCCATAGGCAACGTGTTCTCTGGAGTGATGAATCACGCTTCACCATCTGGCAGTCCGACGGACAAATCTGGTTTTGGTGGTTGCCAGGAGAATGCTACCTACCCCAATGCATAGTGCCAACTACAGCATACAATTACATTGTAGACAATTCTGTGCTTCCAACTTTTTGACAACAGTTTGGGGAAGGCCCTTTCCTGTTTCAGCATGACAATGCCCCCGTGCACAAAGCAAGGTCCATACAGAAATGCGAGCCAGACCTAATTGCCCAACATCAGTGCCCGACCTCACTCATGCTCTTGTGGCTGAATGGAAGCAAGTCCCTGCAGCAATGTTCCAACATCTAGTGGAAAGCTTTCCCAGAAGAGTGGAGGCTGTTATAGCAGCAAAGGGGGGACCAACTCCATATTATTGGGCATTATTTTGGAATGAGATGTTCGATGAGCAGGTGTCCACATACTTTTGGCTGTTATTATGCGCGACACAATGCAGAGAGCCTGGATACAGCCATTAGCCGTGGTATATTGGCCATATAGCACAAACTCCCAAGGTGTCTTGTTGCTATTATAAAATAAATGTTTTGTCATAACTGCGGTCTGATATACAATGGCTGTCTGCCAATCAGCATTCAGGGCTTAAACCACCCAGTTTATAATGTAATTTAGATACTGAATATAATTGTAGTATATGTCACAACAAGTTAAATTTTAACAGTGCAATAAAGGTAAGTTATGGTAAGTTTGGTTATTTTCATGTGATATGTATATATGTTTATAAATCAGCACTTTCTCCCTCCCTCCTATTTGAACAATTATTTAACTTTAATCTAATGTACTATTGATTTTCAGAGGAGAGAGTTATGCCTGACTTGCTGTGCTCTCCCTCCCCACCCAGGCTACCCCGGTTTGAAGGGAGCCAGAGGTGATGCAGGCTTTCCAGGCCCAGCTGGGATGAAGGGACAACCAGGAGAACCAGGAGGCGATGGCTCTCCAGGACTCAGGGGTCTTCCAGGACCACCGGGCCCCGGGGGAAGAGACGGCATCCCTGGGGGACCAGGAAGAAAGGGTAAGGTGGTGGTGGATAACCGAACATACACACCTCCATAGCTAACTTCCAAGCCAAGGTAGGATGGACACTCACAATAGTGCAAATCTCAAATTACACCAATCAGTGCAGTACTTTTTAACCAGAGCCACGTCGGGCACTTGGCATTTTTAGAGAGATGAATAGAGTAATTTGACCCATACCTACTATTGCTCTATTGATGTTTATTTGGCTTGAAAATGTCGATGTAAAGTGGATATTAGTCAGATCCACGAGCCGTTTTCTAATCATGATCCCTTTCCTGTTCACAGGCGAGAGCGGTTACCCCGGACTGGTGGGTTTCCCCGGAATGCCAGGTAACCCTGGAAGACCTGGAGGTCCAGGAGGGAAAGGAGCTCCCGGATTCTCAGGAAGAGATGGTCTGCCCGGAGATTTCGGAGCGCCAGGACCAAAAGGTACAGGATTGGGAATGACAGAACTAATGGAATGATGGGAAGGGAGTGGATAGGGAGTAGATTATCATTTTAATATGACATGATGAATAGTCTTACAGTACTTTTGTTTTGGTTTAGTTTCACAAATGTTTCTCTTCGGGCTTGCTCAAACCCTATGGCGTAGAAGGAACCCTAACTGTATTATTTGGTTCAAAGAGAAACTGAATGATGTTGCTTCTCTCTATGTGTGTGTGTTCCAGGTGACAGAGGTAACGCTGGTCCACCCGGCGCACCCTCTCTGCCCGTCAGAGTTGAGTACATTGAGAAGGGACAGATGGGCGACAATGGTGCCAACGGTCTACCCGGTTTCCCTGGACCTAGAGGTAGGTGGTAGGCTACAAATCAAAATTGTCATCCCTTTTGTGCCAAATGTGTGTCACCAACAAGGTCTTACTTCTGCCATTTTGTTACAAATGTGTGCCACCAACCTAGGCTGAAGATAACAAAGGTTAATACAAGAGGGTTCTAATATCCCATCACTCTTTGCGTAAATGCAGAAGATTTCTAAACAATCGGACCAGAGATGCTAGTTAGCAACGGTGCTGGTCCTATGAATCTGTTTATTTTCAAAAGCATCCTCTTGGAATTATTACGTTGTCCTAAACCTAGCCACCATCAAGCTCCTGCAGCAGCCATTTTGTGCTAAACGTGTGTCACCAACAAGCTCCTTCAGCCGCCATTAAGGATCAAATGCTTATCACCAACAAGATCCTACGTTCTCCATTTTGTGCCTCCCTGTCCCCAGGTGACAAGGGTTTCCCAGGGCTGCCTGGTCGACAGGGTTTGCCCGGGCTGCCTGGTTATGCTGACAGGGCTAAAGGAGAACAAGGACTTTCTGGTCTCCCCGGACGCCCAGCCGGACCAGGCTACCCGGGGCCTAAAGGATCTCCCGGTATCATCGGCTTCCCTGGCATGCCTGGACCTAGGGTAGGCACATACACCACCATAGAAAGAGTTTAACAGTGACGTTGTAGACAGAAGTGGCAGTTGATGTTATACTGAGTTTGACATATTATTGTTCTGTAGGGTGACGATGGCGAACCTGGTTTCCCTGGAAACCCCGGAGTCCTTGGTCAGCCAGGTGCTAAAGGTGAGTAGCTGTCACATCACCTGTTGTATACCTACCTGTGAACCTCGTGTCATCTTACTGTACCTGTGTTGGTCTCTTCCCTGTGCTATTCTCTTAACTGTAGTCCCTTACCTGTTGTATTCTGTTATCTCGGCCATTCTTTCCTGTACCTTTTCAGTGTAAATGTTTTGTATTGGTTAAGTTCTTACCTGCATATTGTATATTTCTCAGGTGAGAGAGGTGACTCTTTCGGCTACCCCGGAGGTCCCGGAGCTAAAGGTGAGGCCGGAACCCCTGGTTACTCAGGTGACCCAGGTGCTAAAGGCGCCCCCGGGGACAACGGTTTCGCAGGCGGCCCTGGGTTCAACGGACAGAAGGGAGCACCGGGAGATCGAGGAATACCCGGACAAATGGGTGAGTGGGGATGATAATGTCACAGGAAGTGATGTCGTAAAGGCCACACAGATGAATCATGTCACTGGAAGTGATACAGAAAAAAAGAGGGAAAGAAACCTTGTCATTATTAATATTTTCTTTACATTCATTTGTGCATTATTAATATTTCTTTACATTCATTTGTGCTCACACATGTTCCCTGGTGTGTTTTTTGGGGTCCCCCCTTCTCAGGTACCCCTGGTTTCACTGGCGCTAAGGGTCTGAATGGATACCCAGGAGGAAGAGGTCTAGACGGGACGCCTGGCCGCTCTGGCTCCCCTGGAACATCTGGAGAGAAAGGTTTGTTTAGACACACTGAACCATAGTCTCCTCTAGCTTTTCCATGCCACACATTACTATTTGTAATACATCATTGGCCTGAGAGAAAATGGTTCTTTATCTTAAACTGACATGGCTTGCTCTAACATAACTTTAGTATGTCATTTTATTTTAGGCAATATTATAATACAATAATAGTATTCTTTCTCAAGGTCTGCCGGGATCTCCTGGTCTTGATGGGCTCAACGGACTGGCTGGACCCAAGGGTCTACCAGGAACCCCAGGTTATAGTGAGGGGGGTCGTCCCGGCACTCCTGGAGCAGCCGGTCTGAAGGGAGAGAGGGGCTCCTCCATCCCAGGTGGACCTGGGTACAATGGAGAGAAGGGAGCTAGAGGAGAGTCAGGTGAGAAAGATCAATCAATCAGTCAATCAAATAATCAATCAAATGTATTTTATAACACTTTTTATATCAGCAGTAGTCACAAAGTGCTTTAAAGATAGCCGGCTTACAACCCTAAAAGAGCAAGCAATGCGGAGGTAGAAGCACAGATGAGAGTAGATGAGTAACCTTGATGAGTAACGTGATGACCGACTCCAACCCTAACACTGCCTATAGACTTGTGTTAGCTCCCCGAGCTAATGCCTATGCTTTAGCTCAGCGGGCTAACACAGTCTTGTGGCGTGCAGAAGACCAGGGTTTCAAACACTGGTTGGTCACACAGACATAGATAATATACAGTGCCTTCGGAAAGTATTCAGACCCCTTGACTTTTTCCATATTTTGTTACATTACAGCCTTATTCTACAATTGATTAAATTGTTTTTTCCCTCATCAATCTACACACAATACCCCAGAATGACAATGCGAAAACAGGTTTCTAGAATTTTTTTGGCAGATTTATAAAAATAAAAAAAATTGACCCTTTGCTGTGAGACTCGAATTTGAGCTCAGGTGCATCCTGTTTCCATTGATCATTGTTGAGATGTTTCTACAACTTGATTGGAGTCCACCTGTGGTAAATTAAATTGATAGGACATGATTTGGAAAGACACACACCTTTCTATATAAGGTCCCACAGTTGACAGTGCATGTCAGAGCGAAAACCAAGCGATGAGGTCGAAGGAATTGTCCGTAGACAGGATTGTGTCGAGGCACAGATCTGGGGAAGGGTAACAAAACATTTCTGCATCATTGAAGGTCCCCAAGAACACAGTGGCCCCCATCATTCTTAAATGGAAGACGTTTGGAACCACCAAGACTCTTTCTAGAGCTGGCCACCCGGCCAAACTGAGCAATCGGGGGAGAAGGGCTTTGGTCAGGGAGGTGACCAACAAACAACCCGATGGTCACTGGCAGAGCTCCAGAGTTCCTCTGTGGAGATGGGAAAACCTTTCAGAAGGACAACTGTCTCTGCAGCACTACCAATCAGTGGCCAACGGAAGCCACTAAGAGTATTATATAATTGATGGAGTGACTATGGCTTTTCAAGTAACCCAGCAGTGCTATTTGCAGAGTTAGCTTTAGGTAAATGTTGTGATTTTTTCAGCAATTTCTGAACCGGCGACCAAAAACAAGCTACATATGGGCAGTACCAAAACAAGTGATCTAATGATTCTGTCTCTTTGCAGCAAAATCTGCAGAGCTGGGATGGTTGTATTCCCCATTGCCATAACTTTCTATTTGTTGCAAGAATTTTGTATAATAATTTGAATCCAGAATTGTTTTGTGTATCAGTTCATAAACCTTGCCATGAAAATCTCTTCCCAACTATTTTACAACCTGTATGGCGCAGCTGTACATTTTTTGGTCCTTAAATGAACCTGGTTTACTTTTTTATTTATTTATTTATCACAATTGTGACCAACTGTCTAGATTCGGTCTTATGTAGCAAAATTTGAAATGGTGTTTTTTACATTGGATAAAAGTAGAGACTCGGAGCTAGAAAATGGTATATGCTGCAGTTGAGGAACAATGGGAAAGTAATTCTGCTTTGAAAGTTGATCAACTTTTGACAAAATGGCCCTTGAATGTTTTGGGACACCTACTGGAGAGCTCTTCCGTCTACACCCATTCAGCATCATTCACACCATTTTAAGCCTTAGTCCCATCCATCTCTTTAAGGATTCACATGTGAGGCCATGTGGTAAACACACGCTATATCAAATAAAAAAGTTTGATGTAGTTTATTTGTCACAGGATTTAGAAGGTGTAAATCGTACAGTGATAGTACTTGCTTAGTAGCAATATCAAAAACAGAAAGTGTCCAGGTAAAAAATATTTTAGCGTTATTAGGTGACGCTTACCCGACACACTTGTCTAAATTGATGGGTCATGTGAAGGAAATGCTATAACCACCCCTCACCCACATCTAGCTAAGTGGATGGGTCACTATTGTCTAGACATGTACACATGTTCATGACATACAATCGATGGCCATAATCACCACCAGACACATCTGCTAATTTGATGTAATAATCCGGCCGAAGTGGAGTCTTTTGTTTAGACATCTAGGTAGCTAGCTAACTAGCTAGCTAAACAATGAACCGGCAGAACCCCAACTTATACTTCTACCAATTCAAATGTTGTCATAGCTGTAGTATGAATGGCTAAAGCTAACAAACTAGGTTCAATGTTAACTAGCTAACATTAGGCTATAACTAGCAATACAAATGGGGATTTCTGATTCAAATAATATTACTACACAGATCACACACGTAATGTTAGCTAGCGAGCCAGCAAGCTAATGTTTGCTAGCAAACTAACGGTATGCTTTAACTCGAAATAAAAATGACTTTCTGAAAAAATTAGAAACATATCTGGAAAATGTAGCTAGACTCTTACCCATATACATGGATGAACGCGTCACGGCAGACTGGAACCATTTAACTCAGTTTTTTTGTAGCTACATCTTGTTTGGCCAGCTTTGTGTCAAGCCACTCCGGTTCACACTGATTGTGGCGTGTGCAGAAAGTAGCCCATCACTTTTTCCTACAGATCTGTCGATAGCGCCTGCTAAATTCAGGGAATCAATGTTGTTGAGAAAAGTAGCAAAACTTTTGTAGTTCTCGATGGCTAACGTTATATCTTTCAAAAATGGCGCAGTAGAAAGGACTGTCAACACTTACTGAACAGCTCATGTTATAGACAAAAGCATGCTACATGGCAGACCAATCCGAACTCATCTCCCGGCATGTCCAGCCCATACATTATCTCAGCCAATCATGGCTAGTGGGAACGTTCCTGTCATTTTCAATGGCTAAACCAACTAGGCTCGTAATTTAACCATTGTATTTGTATTTATGGATGGAATACAAGTTTGTTATTAAGGCACATGAAAGTTCATATGTTCCAGAAGGCATTTATGCCCAAAAACCCATTTTGATAAAAAAATAAATGTTTACGTTCAAATGCTACTCCTGAGAAGTAAAAGTCACCTAGTAAAGTTCTACTTGAGTAAAAGTATAAAAGTATTTGGTTTAAAATATACTTAAGTATCAAAAGTAAAAGTATAAATCATTTATAATTCCTTATATTAAGCAAACCAGATGACACCATTTTCTTTAAAAAAAGATTTTTTTTACGGAAAGCCAGGGGCACACTCCAACATTCAGACATAATTTACAAACAAAGCATGTGTGTTTAGTGAGTCCGCCAGATCAGAGGCAGTAGGGATGACCGGGGATGTTCGGTTGATAAGTGTGTGAATTGGACTATTTTCCTGTCCTGCTAAGCATTCAAAATGTAACAAGTGCTTTTGGGTGTCAAGGAAAATGTATGGAGTACATAGTACAATATTTTCTTAATGAATGTGGTGAAGAAAAAGTAAAAGTAGTCAAAATATAAATAGTAAAGTACAGATACCCCAAAAAAACAACTTAAATAGTACTTTAAAGTATTTTTACTTAAATACTTTCCTGAAACGAGTCACAATTTTCTTTAGCCAATTTTGGTCTTTAATGCAGGGCCAACAAGTTCCTTACCTTCTCCCCTTTCCACATAACTCCTACATTTTTGCTGTAATGCTGCAGTCAGTTGGTTGTAATTTCGGATAGAGCAGAAATGCCCATATGTATTTGTTAACTGCATGTGTGACATAACTACACCAGTCCTATTTATGATATAATTTACAAAGATTATATATATATATATGTATATGTTTTTTATCAATTAGTATGAGTTCAACACTAATATTTGTTGTAATATTTGTTATGGCTTTTGTGGTGCATTCAACTGATATTGCAACCAGCTTTCTTTGGCTTGTTTTAAAAGTAGCGATATTTTTGAGATTATTTCATTTTCAAATAATCGAAAGTGAGAGGTTGTAATCTGAATGAAGGGAAAAAGGCCATTGTTGAACATGGGGTGAGCAATTCTTACCAATCTGCTAGAAAAACAGTTTGAATTTAATTATAGTTTTTGTATGCCTTTAGTGAAAGGTACTATGCTTTAATATTTAATAATTTTAGCCCTCCAAATTCATAGTCATTATATAAAAAGGCAGGTTAATTTTGTCTGACTTGTCGTTCCAAATAAATTGGAAAAAATTTGCTCATATAATTACAAAAACAAATCGTTAGGTGTAGGCAGGGCCATAAGTAAATAGATAAACTGGGTATGACTAAAGAATAAATTGGGGGGATTTTTCCACAAATGAACAAGTGTTGTCCTTGTCATGTTTGCATGATCTTATCTAATTTGGCTAACTGTCTATTAAAATGTATTGTAGTGAGAGAATTTCTTTATTTTCGGATATGAATACTGAGTATGTCCACTTTCTTGCCCCTTGATATTATTGTTGGATCTGATTTTAATAATAGCTAACATTTTGATGGCCATAATAAATAGATATGCCGATTGTGGGCAACCTTGTTTTATTCCTCTTGACAATTTAATAATTTCTGAGAAGTAGCTATTATTTACAATTTTACACCTGGGGTTACTATACATAACTTTAACCCATTGTATAAGAGTTTCTCGTAAATTAAAATTGTCCAGGCATTTATATATAAATTCCAGTTGTGCTTTATCAAAAGCCTTTTCAAAGTCAGCTATGAATACCAGGCCTGGTTTACCAGATTTTTCATAGTGTTTTATTGTTTCCAGTACTTGTCTTATATTATCTCCAATGTATTGTCCATGTAAAAAAAAACCTGTCTGATTAGGTTGAATAATGTCCGACAATACCTTTTTATTTCTATGCATTTTGCTAGGATTTTGGCATTGCAACACTGAAGTGTAAGGGGTCTCCAGTTTTTTAGGTGGACCGGATCTTTATATTTACCACCTGGGTCCTGTTTCAGTAATAGTGAAATCAGACCTTGCTAAGTATCTGATAGTCTACCATTTTTATAGGAGTGGTTAAAACATGCTAATAACGGACCTCTGAGTACATCGAAAAAAGGTTCGATATGCCTCAACTGGTATGCCATCCAGCCCTGGAGTTTTCCCAGATTTAAAGGCTTTAATTGTAGCAATAATTTTCTCCTCTGTAATTTGGCATTCATATGAGTCTTTCTGTACAGCTGTGAAGTTTACCATATGAACAGAAACAAGTATTTAAATTAACTTCAGTTAGTGTGTAACAGGTTTTTGTAAATTCTTTTTGGTAGCATTTCTGTGTTGAAGATTTTAAAAAATGTTGGCGCAATTACCCTCATATTCGGTCCACTTTGTTTTATTTTTATAATATATTACACTTGACCTTTCTTGAATAAGTTCCTCCAGTTTTTTTGGTTTTCCCTCTAACTTATTCTGTACCTCTAGGGTACAGTTTTTATTGCTATCTATCTGCACTGTTAGTTCCTCTATTTCCTTTGTTAATATAAATATTTTCACCAAAATTGTTTTTGTTTTAAAGATGAGTATTGAATTGCATGGCCTCTAAAGACACATTTAAAAGTGTCCCATACAATAAGGTGATCTGTTGTACCTATGTTATGTAGAACAAAGTCCGTTATATATTATTCTGTCTTGGTTAAAAACAAGTTGTCATCCAGTAGGCTCTGATAAAATGTCCAATATCCTCGCCCTTGCGGAAATTCTGTAAGAGTAATGTGTATACCAATTATTTGATGGTCCGACCACATTCTGTCCCCATCAACACTCTTAACTTTTGGTGGCAGCGAGAATAACATAAGAAAGTAGTCAAGATGACTAGCTTGATTGAGCCTCCGCCATCCATGAAGGTGATAGTTTATGGTACATAATATATTTCTTATTTCACTATTCCCTGTAATTTCTTGTAATAGTGCACTTATTTTGACCATAGTGGGTTTCTAAATCAGAAACAGTGAGGCACCTATGGTAACGTGTGTGTGTGTGTGTGTGTGTGTGTGTGTGTGTGTGTGTGTGTGTGTGTGTGTGTGTGTGTGTGTGTGTGTGTGTGTGTGTGTGTGTGTGTGTGTGTGTGTGTGTGTGTGTGTGTGTGTGTGTGTGTGTGTGTGTTGATGCTGACCCCAACTCTTGTCTGGATGTCAGGAGGTCCTGGTGTGACGGGCTTCCCAGGTTTGCCTGGTTCTCGCGGGGAGACGGTCATTTCTAACATCCCTGGACCATTGGGAGACCCTGGCCTGCCCGGAATCGATGGAGAAGAAGGTAATTTAACCCTTCATTTGGTCTTTTACAAAACTATAGATTGAATGTAACTTATATTTTTTACTTATCTTGTACATACAGTTGAAGTCGGAAGTTTATATACACTTAGGTTGGAGTCATTAAAACTTCTTTTTCAACCACTCCACAAATTTCTTGTTAACAAACTACAGTTTTGGCAAGTCGGTGAGGACATCTACTGTGTGCATGACACAAGTTATTTTTCCAACAATTGTTTACAGACAGATTATTTCACTTATAATTCACTGTATCACAATTCCAGTGGGTCAGAAGTTTACATACACTAAGTTGACTGTGCCTTTCAACAGCTAGGAAAATTCCAGAAAATGATGTCATGGCTTTAGAAGCTTCTGATAGGCTAATTGACATCGTTTGAGTCAATTGGAGGTGTACCTGTGGATGTATTTCAAGGCCTACCTTCAAACTCAGTGCCTCTTTGCTTGACATCATGAGAAAATCAAAAGAAATCAAATAATACCTCAGAAACAAATATTGTAGACCTCCACAAGTCTGGTTCATCCTTGGGAGCAATTTCCAAATGCCTGACGGTACCACATGCATCTGTACAAACAATAGTACTCAAGTATAAACACCATGGGACCACGCAGCTGTCATACCGCTCAGGAAGGAGACGCGTTCTTTCTCCTAGAGATGAACGTACTTTGGTGCGAAAAGTGCAAATCAATCCCAGAACAACAGCAAAGGACCTTGTGAAGCTGCTGGAGGAAACAGGTACAAAAGTATCTATATCCACAGTAAAACGAGTCCTATATCGACATAACCTGAAAGGCCGCTCAGCAAGGAAGAAACCACTGCTCCAAAACCACCATAAAAAAGCCAGACTACGGTTTGCAACTGCACATGGGGACAAAGATCGTACTTTTTGGAGAAATGTCCTCTGTTCTGATGAAACAAAAATAGAACTGTTTGGCCATAATGACCATCGTTATGTTTGGAGGAAAAAGGGGGAGGCTTGCAAGCCAAAGAACACCTTCCCAACCGTGAAGCACGGGGTGGCAGCATCATGTTGTGGGGGTGCTTTGCTGCAGGAGGGACTGGTGCACTTCATAAAATAGATAGCATCATGAGGTAGGAAAATTATGTGGATATATTGAAGCAACATCTCAAGACATCATTCAGGAAGTTAAAGCTTGGTCGCAAATGGGTCTTCAAAATGGACAATGACCCCAAGCATACTTCCAAAGTTGTGACAAAATGGCTTAAGGACAACAAAGTCAAGGTATTGGAGTGGCCATCACAAAGCCCTGACCTCAATCCTATAGAATATTTGTGGGCAGAGCTGAAAAAGCGTGTGCGAGCAAGGAGTCCTACAAACCTGACTCCGTTACATCAGGAGGAATGGGCCAAAATTCACCCAACTTATTGTGGGAAGCTTGTTTCAAGGCAACCAGAAACGTTTGACCCAAGTTAAACAATTTAAAGGCAATGCTACCAAATACTAATTGAGTGTATGTAAACTTCTGACCCACTGGGAACGTGATGAAAGAAATAAAAGCTGAAATAAATCATTCTCTCTACTATTACTCTGACATTTCACATTCTTAAAATAAAGTGGTGATCCTAACTGACCGAAGACAGGGAATTATTACGAGGATTAAATGTCAGGAATTGTCAAAAACTGAGTTTAAATGTATTTGGCTAAGGTGTATGTAAACTTCCGACTTCAACTGTAATGTTGCTACCGTCTCTTATGACAGAAAATAACTTCTGGGCATCAGAACTGTGATTACTCAACACGGACTTGCAGAATCCTTTTTTTCCTTTAACGAGTCCGACGAGCTCGACGTGAATGATATACTGCTTTCCGGGAAACAGGCCCAGATCCCCGTCATTTGCGTTAAGAGAAGGCGGAGAAAAAGGGGCCAGAGGGCAGGCTGCCTTCTGAGAATTTGTAGGCGATCGAATAAACCCCCACTTCCTTCCATTCTGCTAGCAAACGTGCAATCTTTGGAAAATAAAATTGATGAACTCTGTGGAAGACTAAACTACCAACAGGACATTCAAAACTGTAACATATTATGTTTCACGGAGTCGTGGCTGAACAACGACATTCTCAATGTACAGCTGGCTGCCGGATAGAACAGCGACGCCTGGTAAGACAAAATACTATGTATTTTTGTAAATAACAGCTGGTGCACGATATCTAAGGAAGTCTCGAGGTTTTGCTCACCTGAGGTAGAGTATCTCATGATAATCTGTATTTTTCGTAGCTGTCTACATACCAGCACAGACTGACGCTGGCACTAAGACCGCACTGAATGAGCTGTATTCCACCATAAGCAAACAGGAAAATTCTCACCCAGAGGCGGCGCTCCTAGTAGCCGGGGACTTTAATGCAGGGAAACTTAAATCCGTCTTACCAAATTTCTATCAGCATGTTAAATGTGCAACCAGAAAGAAAAAACTCTGCACCACCTTTAATCCACACACAGAGACGCATACAAAGCTCGCCCTCCATTTGGCAAATCTGACCATAATTATATCCTCCTGCTTACAAGCAAAAATTAAAGCAGAAGCACCAGTGACTCAATCAATAAAAAAAGTTGTCAGATGAAGCAGATGCTAAGCTACAGGACTGTTTTGCTAGCACAGACTGGAATATGTCCCAGAATTCCTCCAATGGCATTGAAGAGTATGCCACATCAGTCATTTGCTTCATCAATAAGTGCATCGATGACGTCGTCCCCACAGTGACCGTACGTACATACCGCAACCAGAAGCCAGGCAACATCCTCACAAAGCTAAAGGCTAGAGCTGCCGCTTTCAAGGAGCAGGACTCGTATAACCCGGAAGCTTATACGAAATCGTGCTATGGCCTCCGACGAACCATCAAACAGGCAAAGTGTCAATACAGGACTAAGATCGAATTGTACTACACCGGCTCTGACGCTCGTCGGATGTGTCATAGTTGCAAACCATTACAGACTATAAAGGGAAGCACAGCCGAGAGCTGCCCAGTGACATGAGCCTACCAGATGAGCTAAACTACTTATACACTCGCTTCGAGGAAAATAACACTGAAACATGCATGAGAGCACAAGCTGTTCTGGAAGACTGTGTGATCACGCTCTCCGCAGCCAATGTGAGTAAGACCTTTAAACAGGTCAACATTCACAAGGCCGCAGGGCCAGACAGATTACCAGGAAGTGTACTGCGAGCATGCGCTGACCAACTGGCAATTGTATTTACTGACATTTTCAACCTCTCCCTTTCCGAGTCTGTAATACCAACTTGTTTCAACTGGAACACCATAGTCCCTGTGCCCAAGAACACTAAGGTAACCTGCTAAATGACTACTGACCCATAGCACTCACGTATGTAGCCATGAACTGCTTTGAAAGGCTGGTCATGGCTCACATCAACACCATTATCCCAGAAACCCTAGACCCACTCCAACTTGCATACCGCCAAAACAGATCCATAGATGATGCAATCTCTATTGCACTCCACACTGCCCTTTCCCTCCTGGACAAAAGGAACACCTATATGAGAATGCAATTCATTGACTACAGCTCAGCGTTCAACACCATAGTGCCCTCAAAGCTCATCAATAAGCTAAGGACCCTGGGACTAAATACCTCCCTCTGCATCTGGATCATGGACTTCCCGACGGGCCACCCCCAGGTGGTAGGGTAGGTAACAACACATCTGCCACGCTGATCCTCAACAAAGGGGCCCCTCAGGGGTGCGTGCTCTGTCCCCTCCTGTACTCCCTGTTCACTCATGACTGCATGGCCAGGCACGACTCCAACACCATCATTAAGTTTGGCGATGACACAACAGTGGTAGGCCTGATCACCGGTAACGACGAGACAGCCTATAGGGAGGAGGTCAGAGACCTGACCATGTGGTGCAAGGACAACAACCTCTCCCTCAACGTGATCAAAACAATGGAGATGATTGTGGACTACAGGAAAAAGAGGACCGAGCACTCCCCCATTCTCATCGACAGGGTTGTAGTGGAGCAGGTTGAGAGCTTCAAGTTCCTTAGCGTCCACATCACCAACAAACTAACATGGTCCAAGCACACCAAGACAGTCATGAAGACTGAACATCTAATCAAATGGCCACCCAGACTATTTGCATTGCCCCCCCCCCCCCCCACACACACACCGTTTACACTGCTGTTACTCTCTGTTGTTATCATCTATACATAGTCACCTCTACCTACATGTACATATTACCTCAACTAACCGGTGCCCCCGCACAATGACTCTGTACAGGTACCCCCTTGTATATAGTCTCGCTATCGTTATTTTACTGCTCGTTAATTACTTGTTACTTTTATTTCTGATTTCTTATTCGTATTTTTTTTAAACTATGTTGTTGTTTAGGGGCTCATAAGTAAGTATTTCACTGTTGTTTACGGCGCATGTGACTAATATAATTTGATTTGATTTGATCAGCTGAGATTTGTCTCCTTATTCCTCCATCTCACTCTTCTCCTCTTTCTTCCATGTTCTTCTCCTCCTTTCTACTTTCCCCTCTATCTCTTTCCTCCCTACATCTCTCCATCTCTTACCAGTCTATATCTATACCTAGTTCACTGAGTGTTAACATCTCTCTCCTCTGTCCGTTCCTCCAGGTTGTCCTCTTCTCCTTCTCTCCATTTCTCCCTCTGAGTCATCTCTCATTCTCCTCCCTCCATCTAAATCCAACACTCTATAGACCTCTATACTGTAGCTAGTTCACTCTTGTGTTAATTGTTTATGGTCGGATCCTCCAGGTTACCGTGGTCCTCCAGGCCCCCCAGGCCCACCGGGGCCCGGTACAGCCCAAGGAGACAGAGGCGACTCTGGGCTATCTGGCATCCCTGGTACCCCTGGTAACCGTGGAGACCCTGGGGGTCCAGGTGGCCCAGGACGGGACGGAAACCCTGGATTCAAAGGTACAGGGATGACAAACCAATGTACTGTAATATCCATCAGAATGTGATTCAAAAGCAAGGTACAGTGATGATGGCTCTCAGATTGAGGATGATTACCTTGATGGTAGCCTTATAGACTCATAGGGTCAACAATGTAGTTTAAAAAAGGCTGCTTTATTTCAAGTAAGATTCACGTTTGAATATCAACCTAAATTGGATGTTGATCTGAAACGTACAATTTGTCTGATGGGCACATTTGTTGACAACTCAATAAAGTATCAGCCAGAATTGGATGTTGATCTGACATTTTCTTACCCGGTAGTTGGTGTACCATGTGTCTGATGGGGTGTGTTGTTAATGTTGTTGTTGTTGTGTTGCCCAGGAGAGAGAGGTGACTCTGGGTACAGTGGAGCATCAGGACAAAGGGGCTTCCCTGGAGATCCAGGATACTACGGAGGGAAAGGACCCAAAGGAAGGAGAGGTGAGAGACTTATCCTTTTAACACACACTGATCTTGAAGGTGAAACACTTGTCTTTGTCAATTTGATTAAATAATTGTAAAAAAAATGTACCTCTCATTTTGCGTTCTCTCTCTCGCTCTCTCTACCCCCTCTCTCTCTTTCCCTATCCTGTCCTTCCTCCCCCTCCCCTTTCCCCTCCTCTCACTTCTCTCCCTCCCCCTCTAGGTAATACTGGTCGTAAGGGACCCCAAGGTAAAACTTTCCCCAGGCAGGACATCCGGACACCCTATGGAGACATGGGAGACCCCGGGGTCAACGGAGCTTCGGGGTCCGTGGGAGAAGCAGGCAATCCCGGCATGCCAGGCAGGGGGGGTGAGTAGCCCACTTAGAACAGCCAGAGGCCAGGCAGGGGGGTAAGTAACCTACTGGGACTATATTCACAAAGCATCTCAGAGACGGAATACTGGTCTAGGATCAGTTTTGCCTTGTGTGGATTCAGACTAACCACAGTCACCCCCTAATCCCATATCTAGGATCAGTTTACACTACTTTGATCCAAACCTGACCCATTAGGGATTCAAATATGAAGTAACATCAGATCCTCCTCCTCTGTTCCAGGTCCTAAAGGCCGGCCCGGCGCGGTAGGGAAGCTGGGGAGGAACGGAGGGTCAGGTCTGGACGGACCTCTGGGAGACTCTGGTCCTCCTGGTTTCCCTGGACCTACCGGGTCACAAGGTGTGTGTGTGTGTGTGTGCGTGCGTGCGCGTATAGTGTCTACAGTATATTTGCCAACTGTGAGTACGAGTGTGTATTTAGAATGTCTGTATGTGAACACACATCGACCTCTATACAACATGACAAGTCTTACATTGCTTTATAACCGCATCGTAATGCATCATAGCCGGAGGTTTTAAGTAAAGTGATAACCAACATTTGAACCTGTACTACTTACACACTCCCTCCCCACTTCTCCCCCCCCCCCATCTATTTTCACCTCCCCTCTCCCTTCCTCTCCTCTCTCCCCCAGGTCTGCCCGGTAAGCCTGGCCTGCAGGGTCCCCCAGGAAGTGTGGCGCGCAGCAGGAGTATTGGATACACTCTGGTGAAGCACAGTCAGAACAACCAGGTGCCCATGTGTCCTCAGGGCATGGCTCAGCTCTGGGAAGGATACAGTCTGCTGTATGTTGAGGGGCAGGAGAAGGCCCATAACCAGGACCTTGGTGCGTCACACACGCGCGCACACACACACACACACACACACACACACACACACACACACAAGGGCAACATGTGCGATTATACAATTCGGGCAGGCAGAGCAACCTACAAAACTTGCGGAAAGCTCAACTTTATATCTCTCCTGCCCTACTCCCCCTTCTTTCCACCTCTCTCCCTCCTCTCCCCTCTCTCACAGGTATGGCAGGCTCCTGCCTTCCCCGTTTCAGCACTGTCCCCTTCCTGTACTGCACGCCCAACGAGATCTGCTACTACGCCAGCCGCAACGACAAGTCCTATTGGTTGTCCACCACGGCACCCATCCCCATGATGCCGGTGGGAGAGGAGGCTATCAGCCAGTACATCAGCAGGTGCTCCGTGTGCGAGGCCTACTCCCAGCCTGTAGCTGTCCACTCACAGGACCTCACCATCCCTACCTGCCCTTCCGGCTGGAGATCCCTCTGGATCGGGTACTCCTTTCTCATGGTGAGTTAGGGGGGGATTAAGGCCAGATTCAATCCGCTCTGCATTATGGAGCGTTGTCGCCCAGAGTGCCAGTATTCCTGCGTTTGCGATCACATTCATGGAAACCGCTGAAGATGTCGGCTCAATCGTAAAATGACCTTTAAATGTCAATCACGCTTTGAATCCTGGCCTATATTTTATTCTCTAATGAAAGCTAGATCACTACCCAAGAACTCCATAGTCTAAACCACCATCTAGAAACTAACACCTAGGTATTGTCTGGTCCCCTCCTCTCCTCTCTCTCTCTCCCTTCCCCCCATACAGCACACTGCTGCCGGGGCTGAGGGCGGCGGCCAGTCCCTGGTCTCTCCAGGGTCCTGTCTGGAAGACTTCCGCGCCACGCCCTTCATTGAGTGTAATGGGGCCAAGGGCACCTGCCACTACTTTGCCAACAAGTACAGCTTCTGGCTGACCACGGTTGAGCCTAGCCGGGAGTTCGACCCCCCTCCGATGGACACACTGAAGGGAGGCAACCAACGCAGCCGAGTCAGCCGCTGTCAAGTCTGCAGCAAGATCTTGTAGCTGGGATAAGAGTTCGAAGATGGAGCGATGGAGAGAAGATATGAAAAAGAGAGAGACTGAAACAACAAAGGACAGGGTGATGATTACTTATCAGAAAGGAAAAGAGAGAGATGGGGTGGAGATGGAGTAATTGAAATTATAAAAAATAAAAACAACTTTGACTGAATTTGAGCACCTCCCCTGCTTCATCTAGGGGTCTCACTAGGAGGGTGAGGGGCTCCTGAAGGAGCCGACGAGGGCCCTTCTGTGGGTTTATGATACCCTTGTATCGATGTAAGACAGAAAGGGATGGAGAGATGAGCGGTCTTGTTCTAAACTAGATTATTACTGACAGTGGTGCTATACTGTATGTTTTACGTGTCTTTCTTTTGTTCTTTTCACGTTACCATGGTTATGTGTCTGAAAACATTCACGGCTACCTCGGAGAGTGCAACCCCAAACCACCCCTTTGGCCTGCACTGAACCGCTTTCACTTCCTGGGCTACATCCCAAATGGCCTATATAGTGCACTACCCATAGGACTCTGGTCCAAAGTGGTGCATTACATAGGGAATATGATGCTATTTGGGATGAATACATTCTCTACCTTTAAAACTACATACAGTCATGAACCTAAGAGACCTGCTACACATACCTGTTAACTGCTATAGCTAGCCAACCACTTTTTATACTCCAACACATATCTATTATGTCTGCTTCAGTTAAGAGAAACAGTAAGTGTATTATGATATATGCTTGTTAGAAACCAATGTGTTATTTTTTTTTGGTGCTACCCTACCCTGGGACTCAACTTGACAACAGTTTTGAGAAAGACAAAACCCATCCCTTTTTAAATATTAGAATGAGTGGCATAGACAGATCGAGTGAGGTAACATCATCCCATGCCGAATCACTTGAAGAAATGGTCATACTTCTATTTATATAAGATCCCATTTATGTGTATGTGAATGTATTGCAGTAATGTGAATGCCTATAATTGGTATAAATCACAGGAGGCTGCTGAGGGGTGAACGGCTCACAACAATGGCATGAACGGAGCGAACGGAATGGCATCAAACACATGGAAACCATGGAAACCATGTGTTGGATGCATTTGATGCCATTCCACTTATTCAGCTCCAGCCATCATTGTGAGCCAGTCCTCCCCAATGAAGGTGCCACCAACCTCCTGTGGTATGAATGGAGTCGGTCTGTGCAGGTAAAGATCTGTAACTTGTGTGTGTCTTTTCAGTTTAGCTACAGCGATGGAGGTTGAAGGTTCTAACCACCAACATCAGTCCCCCCCCCCCCTCCTGGAACACAAACCATCAACACTGAACACACATGATTCTTGTGGCCATGTCATCTCCATGTCACCATGTCACTCCATAATTGAAGTTTCCACCTACGGTGAGACCCTAATAGTGGATTGTGTAATGTCACTGTCACTGTGTTGGACAGATAACATAAAATGAAAGTAACTCAATGGCAGTTCCATTGTTCCCAAGACCCACCCCTTTGTTTACAAATGCAGTTGTTAGGGGGGTTTCACACTTTGGGTGGAAACAGATATTGAATATTGCTACTTTAAACTCACCTCCTTCACTGACTGGAATGGGTGACCAAGCCTATAGTACATTGCACCAAATCATGATGGCTTTGTAATTATTTAGAACCGTCATGTTCTCCAGGGTCTCACTCAGGTTATCGAGGTGAGGAGAGTAACTATCTTTGCTCCATTTTTTGTGACCAAATTTGGGTTTTATAAAACCCTCCACCACCCATACTTGAGCCAAAACATACAAGTACGCAGTAACTGCTTGGAAGGAATCACAAACTAACAACAAACACACCACACACACATTTTCCGTTACAATATTTGTTGTTGGACAGAAGCTTACTATACATTTTAGCAGAGCAAACGATAGGACCTACTGTGTTGCTGTAGTCCCAATCTGCTCTCCTCAGTTCCTGTCATGACAATGGACGCGTTCCAGTGCGACTACATTGCAGACGCCTGCCAGATCTCAAAACACCTGGATAAGTGACTAAAATATCAGCTAACCACATCATATGATCTAGCAATCTGATGCCAATGCAACGCCTGCAATGTTCGTGGCCTGGAACGCAGCCACTGATGTCAAAAGTGCTGGGTGACTTAAGTTGTAACCACTATGACCACTATGTCTAACACGCAGGCCCATCTCTCATTGGTAGCCCTGAGTACATCTTTTTCAATGAGATTTTTTTCTCATTTGTTGTTCTTTTGTCTGTAATCTAGATTGTAATTCTTATACTTCACTGTAATTATTCCCTGGTTCAAAGGTTATTTACATTTTGGGGAAGATGATCTGTACATTCGATGATAGGAACGAACAAAAAAATGTTTAGGATATGTTTTATATGGAAATATACAATTCTATGATTATATTTGAATGACACAAAAAGATAAAAACACATTTTTATTGTCACTGTTTTGACACTGACCTCTGTTGAATATATTCCACTGTCTTAAAAGGAATTTTGAGAACCTGAAAAATAAATATTTTTCATACAAATCCACATTTTACATGTATAACAGAGATGTATAACTGCAATGATTATGCAGATGTGCTACATTTTCCTCAGAGGACACAACAGATTTGGTCAAACGGTGCAGTTTTGTGTTCACAATGAAATAAAAGTATTACAACTAACACAGATTCAGATTGAATGAAGAACGATGATTAGGATTGTTTGAGAGAAATGTAACAAAATGATATACCACCTATACAGATCTAGACTACAGTATGTGTAAAAGGGTCCAAATTGAATATATGTTGTTTGATGTAGTGGATTTACCACATTTGAAGAGTGCAACATACCTAACCTAGTAGGTACTTAACACAGAAAGTGCTGTGTGCTTAACAAGACAACATTAAAGTATAACACTTAGGTGATAACACTTTTATTTTGTCTTCATCTTTTCTGTGGAAAGCCACAGCAGTCATATTTGATTGTCAACCACTGACTAACACAACATCATCAATAGTTTTAAACCACTCTTGGATTGGGGGACATTTTGCTGCATTTACACAGGCAGACCAATTCTACTCTTTTCTCCAGTTATTGTCAAAATACCAATTTGTGGGAAAAAAAACATAATTGGGCTGCCTGTGTAAATGCAGCCTTTTAAGACTGCCACTGGATGGGGTCATTGCATCAGGTAAGACTATTTTCTTGTTGTATTTTGAAAAAAAATGTATGTAGTGTGTCGTGACCTTAAATACACTTTGTATAGACTGTTTTTGGATTTGATTTGACATATTAGGCTACGTTCTTTTGTTTGTCAAAACCTCTCATTCTTGAAAAAAAATATATATATCATACAGCCTTCAGGGCTACCTTGAAGAAAAAAAATATATAACATAAATTCCACAGTGAAACATAAGATCCCCTGTGGCTCAGCTGATAGAGCAACACCAGAGTTTGTGGGTTCGATTCCCACGGGGGACCAGTACAGGGGGGGAATATTAAAATGTATTGCAGTATGCACTCGTCACTCTGGATAAGAGTATCTGGTAAATGACAACAAAATGGCAAAGTTTTTATGTTGAATTCCATAATGCTTTACATGGTTGGTCATTTCTGTCTAGGTCAACTGATTTGTATATTAATGTATCTTTCCACAGTAATAATGTGTATATTTAAGCCTACTAGAAATGCAGATTGACTGATAGATCACATTCTGAGAGATAGCCTTCTTCCTCTGCCGCAAAAAGCAGGGGTGTATTAATTACGGGAACCATTTACTGTTAGGAACCAAACGGAAGCAAATGGAGCAATAGAACGAAACGGGGGGGGACCGACCCTAATTTATCCAATAGAAACTCTCGTTTGCGTTGTGCCGTCGGAGTAAACTATTTATATTGCAAAACGTTTTGCAACAGAATCGGCGTAATGATTACACCCAGACAGTAAGCCAGTTTGCGCTGAGCTGTTGTAAAATCACAGCTGGTTCAGCATCCACCACAACAACACACCGCTTAGCAGAAAAGCGAACTTAGATTTTCTCCTCTGATTTGGAACACCTAAACAGGTAACTAGCTAACATCACTAACAACTGAATAAGCTCGACAAATGCTTGTTGTCACGTTATTACGAGTGTGTTAGCTAGCTAGCATTCGTTTGGTACTAGCTAGCTAGCTGGCTGGGTATGTTGGATCGTGAACCGATTCGATGTCAATAACGTTAGCTAGCTACCGTATTTAGTAGATATTTCTGTGTTTTTGTAATAACAATGTGCCTACTAGCTAGTAAGCTAACAAACGTTAGCTACGTTACATAAACATAAGAATATCAGCCAGCTAACGTTAGCTAGCTAACGTCAAGGCAAGTTAACATAACGTTAGCTTTTCATTTTATCTTGCCAAGACAGCAAGCTAGGGAAAGAGGATACCTAGTCAGTTGCACAAGTGAATGCATTCGTCTGAAATGTGTTTTCCGCATTTAACCCAACCGATCTGAATCAGAGGTGCGGGGTGCTGCCTTAATCGACACCAGTGCGTCATCGGCGCCCGGAAGCAGTTGTTTTTGTGGATTTAACTGCCTTGCTCAAGGGCAGATTTTTCCACATTGCCGGCTTGGGGATTTGAACCAGCTACCTTTTGGTTACTGCCTCAACACTCTACAGAGGCCTAAAAAATGAAACATTCCTGTCTCAATTTCTCATTCCCTCCGTCCATCCCTTTCTTCTCTCTTCTTTCCCTCCCTCCCTCTTTCTTGCTCTTTCCTACCCTCCTCACCCTCTTCCCTCCGCATTCCTTACTCCTTCCTACCTCCCTCTCACCCTTCTCCCCGCTACCGTCACCCTCCCTCCCCCTCTTCAGGTACGCTGGAATTTTCTGACACCCACTCGGACATGTCCTATGTCTTCATTAACGACTCGTCGCAGACCTCCGTTCCCCTGCTGCAGGTAGAGTCCAACACAAGGGGGCCAATCCCAAATCGACCCCTAGACCTGACGCCCTATGCACTTGTGGAGATCTGAGAGGATTTGAAGGGCGTAAACAATATGGTAATAGATCCACTTGCTCACTGCAAAAGTGGAGTTTTCACCATGTTGCTTACACCTGTCAAATCCTCTCAGATCTCCACACGTGCATAGGGTGTAGGGTCTGGGGGTCAATTTGGGATTGGGCAATAGTGTATTCACTAGGAACCAAACTGATGCAAATGGGACAAAACGTGGAGGGACCTAGGTACCTGAATTTGGCCAATAAGAAACTCTCGCTTCTGTTGAAAAACCTTTTTGGTTGCAAAACATTTAGCTATGGTGTGCACGAATGAATACACCCCAGTCTTTAAAGTTGATGGTTGCTAGGGTTGATAAAACGATTAGCCTAATCAAAGTTGTTTTATAAACTGAAACATTTTTTTTTTTACCAGCAAAATTCAATAAAAGGTGTGCGTGCAAAATAAACAAATGGTTATTTATCTATTGTGGGGCGGAAAAGCTGTACATACTTTGAATCCAAATAAATCATTTAAACTTAGATCTCTGTCCAGCAGTAGAAAATATCTCTTAAGTTGAGATGAAAAATATCACTAAATTGGGGGTTTTAAATGTTCAATTCCCAAATGTTCTGAAAGCCATACAGACACCATCAATTGACTATTATTGATCTAACTCATCCCGGGTCGTTATTGTAGTAGGGCGATTCCAGCGTTATGGACATTACATTTGCACTCAAAATCACAACTTTAATGTCTCACAAAAAGGTAAATGAAACTTTTGATGTGTGTGGCTATAGTACCCCTTGGAGGAGTGTACCCCCCAAAAAGCAGACTTCTAAATATTGGCATGTTGGTGAAAATAAGAAGCATTATGGATGTTACATGAAATGGACAAGTTTTTTGGGGAGACTAAACATAATAGTAAAAGTAGTGAGTTTGTAAGTCTTAGGTCAAAACATGGATAGCCTTTTATAAGAAAATTGTGAGTCCCAGACAACGGCGGGTTTGGCTGTTGTAGGCCATCATTGTAAATAAGAATTTGTTCTTAACTGACTTGTCTAGTTAAATAA
The DNA here is from genome assembly GCF_901001165.1 of Salmo trutta. NCBI lineage: Eukaryota > Metazoa > Chordata > Actinopteri > Salmoniformes > Salmonidae > Salmo > Salmo trutta. The sequence continues at coordinate 24,963,257 of NC_042964.1, read as the reverse complement.
AGGTTAAAAAAAAAAAAAAATGTGGGTAAATATACGATTTTTTTGTATTACAATTCTTCTGAAATATTGTGCAAAATATGTAAATGAGACAATCTACATGTGCCTATACTAGGCTTGGGCGATACCCCATTATACGATATAATGTGTATATTTCGAAATACTGATGGTATGATTTTCAATACCATTTAAATAATAATTTATTATAAGTTAAGTATAACTATAAGAAACCCAAGATTTGTCAAATAAATAATATCCAGCTCAGGGCTCCAGCTATACATTTGGTTTGCTAACTTGCTAAGTGGCTAGATGTCAAGATCAAGCTTCTTGGTTACAGCAGAGACATTCAATCCCCTCCTGGATCAAGATCCCTGTTGTCTTAATTGTTTTGTGCGTCCCCCCTCCAAAAAAAAATTACTTTGAACAAAAATAAATAAATTCATTAGGCCCTAATCTATGGATTTAACATGACTGGGAATACAGATATGTGTCTGTTGATCACAGATACCTTTAAAAAAAAAAGGTAGGGGCGTGGATCAGAAAACTAGTCAGTATCTGGTGTGAATGCCATTTGCCTCATGCAGCACAACACATCTCCTTCGCATATAGTTGAACAGGCTGTTGAATGTTGTCCCACTCCTTTTCAATGGCTGTGTGAAGTTGCTGGATATTGGCGGGAACTGGAATACGCTGTCGTACACGTCGATCCAGAGCATCCCAAACATGCTCAATAGGTGACATGTCTGGTGAGTATGCAGGCCATGGAAGAACTGGGACATTTTCAGCTTCCTGGAATTGTGTACAGAACCTTGCGACATGGGGCCGTGCATAATCATGCTGAAACATGAGGTGATTGTGGAGGATGAATGGCATGACAATGATCTCATCACGGTATCTCTGTGCATTCAAATTGCCATCCATAAAATGCAATTGTGTTCGTTGTCCATAGCTTATGCACATACCATAACCCCCCCCCGCCACCATGGGGCACTCTGTTCACAATGTTGACATCAGCAAACCACTCGCCCACACGACGCCATTCATGCTGTCTGCCATCTGCCCGGTACAGCTGAATCCGGGAGTCATCTGTGAAGACAACACTTCTCCAGCGTTCCAGTGGCCATCGAAGGTGAGCATTTGGCCACTGAAGTCAATTACGAAGCAGAACTGAAGTCAGATCCTGGTGAGGACGACGAACACGCAGATGAGCTTCCGTAAGACGGTTTCTGACAGATTGTGCAGAAATTCTTTGGTTGTGCAAACCCACAGTTTCATCAGCTGTCTGGGTGGCTGATCTCTGACAATCCCGCAGGTGAAGCCCCCGGATGTGTGTGGAGCTCCTGATCTGGCATGGTTACACATGGTCTCTGGTTGTGAGGCCGGTTGGACGTACTGCCAAATTCTCTAAAACGAAGTTGGAGGCAGCTTATGGTAGAAAAATGAACGTTGAATTCTCTGGCAACCGCTCTGGTGGACATTCCTACAGTCAGCATGCCAATTGCATGCTCCCTCAAAACTTGAGGCATCTGTGGCATTGTGTGTGACAAAACCGCACATTTTAGAGTGGCCTTTTATTGTCCCAAGCACAAGGTGCACCTGTGTAATGATCATGTTGTTTAATCAGCTTCTTGATATGCCACACCTGTTAGGTGGATGGATTATCTTAGCAATGGAGAAATGCTCACTAACAGGGATGTAAACACATTTTGTGCACAAAATCAGAGAAATAAGCTTTTTGTGCGTATGTAAAATTTCGGAGAACTTTTATTTCAGCTCATAAAACATGGGACCAACACTTCTCATGTTGTGTTTTATATTTTTGTTCAGTGTGTGTGTGTACATACATGCATACATACATACATACATACATACATACATACATACATACATACATACATACATACATACATACATACATACATACATACATATACTAGCATTCAAAAGTTTGGGGTCACTTAGAAATTTCCTAGTTTTTTAAAGAAAAGCACATTGTTTGTCCATTAAAATAACATCAAATTGATCAGAAATATAGTGTAGACATTGTTAAGGTTGTAAATTACTATTGTAGCTGGAAACAGCTGATTATTTAATGGAATATTGACATAGGTGTACAGAGGCCCATTATCAGCAACCATCACTCCTGTGTTTCAATGGCACGTTGTGTAGCTAATCCAAGTTTATCATTTTAAAAGGCTAATTGATCATTAGAAAACCCCAATTGAAATTATGTTAGCACAGCTGAAAACTGTTGTTCTGATTAAAGAAGCAATAAAACTGGCCTTCTTTAGACTAGTTGAGTATCTGGAGAATCAGCATTTATGGGTTTGATTACAGGCACAAAATGGCCAGAAACAAAGACTTTCTTCTGAAACTCGTCAGTCTATTCTTGTTCTGAGAAATGAAGGCTATTCTATGTGAGAAATTGCCAAGAAACTGAAGATCTCGTACAGCGCTGTGTTCTTCTCCCTTAACAGAACAGCGCAAACTGGCTCTAACCAGAATAGAAAGAGGAGTAGGAGGCCCCGGTGCACAACTGAGCAAGAGGACAAGTACATTAGTGCATTTCATTTGGAGAAAAAAAATACTCCAGGGCTATTCAGATTGTTGATAAACACTCTCATCTTTCTTTCTAAAATTGTACTGCCATGTAGATAAATGCATTTCAGCATATATTTTCCAAGAGAATCTTAGCTAGAACACATGTCGTTAGTTAAATGGCCAATGAAATGACAATTTTTTTGTGGATGCTCAAGTTGACTTTCCCACGGTATTGCCCAGTAGAGAATGTGTTCTCAATAACTTACCTGGTTAAATAAAGGCAAATCTCTAACTGCAGGCCTGCATTGACGGGGACCTGCCTTTCGCCAAGCGGCTACTGGAGACGGGCTGCGACCCAAACATACGGGACAACCGGGGTCGTACGGGCCTGCACCTAGCGGCTGCCAGGGGGAACGTGGACATCTGTTGGTTCCTCCATAAGTTTGGGGCAGACCTCCTGGCTACAGACTACCAGGGTAACACAGCCCTGCACCTCTGTGGACATGTGGATACCATCCAGTTCCTGGTGTCCAACGGCCTCAAGATAGACATCTGGTAAGAAGAGGGGCTGGGGGTTGGAGGGAGGGGTAGTGCCATTATTATAATTTTTTTTAAGAGCTTGAATGCTGAAAGTGGCTCAAGTCTAGATATATATATCTGGTGAGAAAGGGAAGGAGAGAGGGGTAAAAGCTAGTGTTGGAATGGTTCAGAGCCTCAGTGACAGCCTACCCTCTGATAAAATGTGCATTGTCATGGACCATCCAAGACATTAAACTAGCAAACGTAACAACCCCCCCCCCCCCCCCCCCCAATATTCAGGTTATTGCCATCCTGAACGTTATTTTCCTTTATCCCATTTCTACTCCATGGTCCATGGACTAATACAGGACAGTAAATGTAGGTGTAGCATCTGAAAGAAGCACCAGCACCTCTTTTTACAATCTTAACATCCAAGCGTTCCCTTTCACCTTCTCAGTAACCACAACGGGTCGACTCCCCTGGTACTGGCCAAGAGGCGCGGGGTGAACAAGGACGCTATCCGTCTGCTGGAGGGCCTGGAGGAGCAGGAAGTTAAAGGATTCAACAGAGGAGCCCACTCCAAACTGGAGACCATGCAGATGGCTGAGAGCGAGAGGTGAGGGAGGAGGAGGTTGGGGGGGGCTGCAAGCTAGCAATTAGGCGACGCGAGTGTTCTTAACTCTGTTACACCCATTCTAAGCTGGAGATGGCAGAGAGCAAAAGGTGAGGAGGGGAGAGGCGGGGACGGGGTAGCACGAGGTGAAAGGGTTCCACAGGGGGTGACTATTGTAGTACGTGTGTTGTAGTTCCGAATTTCACACACACTCGCAAGAGGGAGCGAGAGACTAGAACAGAAGTGCAGCATATAAAATATGAATGAATTTGCGTCACTGTGTACTGGTTTTCAAACCTATCTTCAATGTCTCTCCGCTCCTCCGATAATCTCAGTGTGTGTGTATATATAAGTAATGTCACTGTCTGTCATATTTACCACCATCTCCCCTCTCTCCCCCCTCAGTGTGACGGAAAGCCACTCCTATCTACAGTACCAGTCGAAAGTTTGGGCACACCTACTCATTCAAGGGTTTTTATTTATTTTTACTATTTTCTACATTGTAGAATAATAGTGAAGACATCAAAACTATGAAATAACACATGGAATCATGTAGTATCCAAAAAAGTGTAAACAAATCAAAATATATTTTACATTCTTCAAAGTAGCCACCCTTTGCCTTGATGACAGCTTTGCACACTCTTGACATTCTCTCAAATCGGCTTCATGAGAAATACTTTTCCAACAGTATTGAAGGAGGTCCCACATATGCTGAGCACTTGTTGACTGCTTTTCCTTCACTCTGCGGTCCAACTCATCCCAAACCATCTCAGTTGGGTTGAGGTTGGGTGATTGTGGGTGATCCGGCCGTGAATGGGAGTCCCATAGGGCGACACCAGGTTTTGGCCCGGGTTCGGCCATCATTTTAAAATAAGAATTTGTTCTGAACTGACTTGCCTAGTTAAATAAAGGTTAAATAAAAATAAGTTGTGGAGGCCAGGTCAGCTACTCTCCCTGGTCAAATAGCTCTTACACAGAATTGAGGTGTGTTTTGGGTCATTGTCCTGTTGAAAAACAAATGATAGTCATACTAAGCACCAGATGGGATGGTGTATCGCTGCAGAATGCTGTGGTAGCCATGCTGGTTAAGTATGCGTTGAATTCTAAGTAAATCACAGACTGTGTCACCGGCGAAGCACCATCACACTACCTCCTCCATGCTTCACGGTGGGAACCACACATGAGTAGATCATCCGTTCACCTACTCTACGTCTCACAAAGACTCGACAGATTTCCACCGGTCTAATGTCCATTGCTCGTGTTTCTTGGCCCAAGCAAGTCTCTTCTTCTTATTGGTGTCCTTTAGTAGTGGTTTCTTTGCAGCAATTTGACCATGAAGGCCTGATTCACGCAGTCTCCTCTGAACAGTTGATGTTGAGATGTGGATGTTACTTGAACTCTGTGAAGCATTTATTTGGTAACTCTAATGAACTTATCCTCTGTAGCAGAGGTAACTCTGGGTCTTCTTTTCCTGTGGCAGTCCTCATGAGAGCCAGTTTCATCAGAGCGCTTGATGGTTTCAAAAGCCTTGACATTTTCCGGATTGACTGATATCTTAAAGTAATGATGGACTGTTGTTTCTCTTTGTATATTTGAGCTGTTCTTGCCATAATATGGACTTGGTCTTCTACCAAATAGTGCCATCTTCTGTATGCCACCCCTGCCTTGTCACAACACAACTGATTGGTTCAAACGCATTAAGGCATTCCACAAATTCACTTTGAACATGGCACACCTGTTAATTGACTACCTCATGAAGCTGTATGAGAGAATGCCAAGAGTGTTCAAAGCTGTTATCAAGGCAAAGGGTGGCTACTTTGAAGAATCTCAAATATAAAATATATTTTGGTTTGTTTAACACATTTTTGGTTACTACATGATTCCATATGTATTATTTCATAGTTTTGATGTCTTCACTATTATTCTACAATGTAGAAAAAAGGAAAACTAAAGAAAAACCCTTGAATGAGTAGGTATGTCCAAACTTTTGACTATACAAAACATTAAGAACACCTACTCTTTCCATGACAGACTGACTAGGTTAAAGCTATGATCCCTTATTAAGGTCCCTTGTTAAATCCACTTCAATCAGTGTAGATGAAGGGGAGGAGACAGGTTAATGAAGGATTTCTAAGCCTTGAGACATGGATTGTTTGTGTGCCATTCAGAGGGTGAATGGGCAAGACAAAATATTGAAGTGCCTTTGAACGGGGTATGGTAGTAGGTGCCAGGCGTATTGGTTTGTGTCAAGAACTGCAACGCTGCTGGTTGTTTCTTGCTCAACAGTTCCCCGTGCGGGTCAAGCATGGTCCACCACCCAACGGACATCCAGCCAACTTGACAGCACTGTGGGAAGCAACATGGGCCGGCATCCCTTTGGAACGCTTTTGACACCTTGTAGAGTCCATGCACCAACCAATTGAGTCTGTTCTGAGGGCAAAGTGGGGTGCAACTCAATAGAAAGAAGGATGTGCCTTAATGTTTAGAATACTCTGTGTATATCAAGTTATGTCATGGTGGCATGTAAGCTAACATTTACATTTAAGTCATTTAGCAGACGCACTTATCCAGAGCGACTTACAAATTGGACCATGGGCTACTTCTTTCTCTCCCTGTCAGTGCAATGGAGAGCCACTCCCTGCTCAACCCCAACCTCCAGAACAGTGAGGGGGTACTGTCCAGTTTCAGGACCACCTGGCAGGAGTTTGTAGAGGACCTGGGCTTCTGGAGGGTAAGTAACATGTTGCAGCGTCACAGATGTTTAGCAGTGCAAGGAGATTGGACTTTTGTTCTGTGACATGACGTACAAACGTTTTCCCCCCCCCCCCATCGGATTGATTAAGCTAGGCATCTCCTGCGTAGCAACGGAATCGCTTTGCCAGAGACAGGAAGTAACACCGCAGACGTAGCCAATAGGGGGTCTTGAAATGGCCGCGTTGTGTGTGTATATAACCTGGTGTCTCAGTTTTGGTGAAACTCACAATAAAGGATGCTTTTCGAACTCTGTCACAGGTGCTGCTACTACTGGTGGTCATTGCCCTGCTCTCCCTGGGCATCGCTTACTACGTCAGCGGGGTGCTGCCCTTCTCCGCCAGCCAACTGGAGCTGGTACACTGAGGAGGGAGAAAGGGATGGTCGGGAACTGGGACACAGATAGAAGAAGGAGGGGATAAAAATAAAAAAAAGAGGACAAGAACGGAAGGTTTGGTGGCGACATGCAAGGAAGCGCTGGGGTTTAGATTGGGAAGGGGTGGGTGGATGGTTTAACTTTTAGATTCGCTCGCACACACATGCACACTCACATAATTCCTGCAAAACATTCCCTTTCCAACCTTAGAGACTACCCTTACCTTAACAATCCAGCACCATTCTAGCCGAGGGCAGAGTAATGCTTATTCTCATGTGTTGTCGTTGTGATTGACATGACTAGCCAGGGCTTGTTGCCCATATGTGATGGTTATCAGTGGCTTTTCCCCAGCTGGGCCACATCCCAATTATCTCTACTTTCTCCGAAAGTGTGCACTTGTTACTTTCCTTGACCAATTCGAAAGGATTTGGCTGGTATATCGAATATGGCTAAAACATCCACCCATGCCTCCACTAATCCAATGCTTTTAGATTTGTGAGAAGGCGTGAACGAGTGTACACTTCAGGAGAAAGGAGATATTACTGGGCAGAACCCCGGAAGTCTGCATTTCCTGCATTTTGTACTGTATATGTGTACTATAATATCTGCTTTTAACATTCTCAACATGGCCCGTTATGAATGAGAATCCACATCATTTCACGTGTTAGTAATCCCTATGACAAAATAAATGACTAAATCAACCAAATATCGTACAGTGGTGTGAATTTGTCACCGTTTTCTTTTTCTGGAATAGAGAAAAATATCAAATTCTGCAGTGCTGGAAAAAGTACCCAATTGTCATACTTGAGTAAAAGTAAAGATACCTTAATAGAAAATGACAAGTGAAAGTCGCCCAGTAAAATACTACTTGAGTAAAAGTCTAAAAGTATTTGGTTTTAAATATACTTAAGTATCAAAAGTAAATGTAATTGCTAAAATGTACTTAAGTATCAAAAGTATAAATCATTTTAAATTCCTTATATTAAGCAAATCAGATTTTTCTAGTATTTTTTTTCTTCCATTTATGGATAGCCAGGGGCACACTCCAACACTCAGACATCATTTAGAAACAAAGCAGGTGTGTTTAGTGAGTCGCCAGATCAGAACCAGTAGGCAGGACCAGATGCCCTCTTGTTAAGTGTGTGAATTTGACCATTTTCCTGTCCTGCTAAGCAAAGAAATGTAACGAGTACTTTTGGGTGTCAGGGAAAATGTATAGAGTAAAAAGTATATTATTTTCTTTAGGAATGTAGTAAAGTAAAACTTGTCAAAAAAATATAAATAATAAAGTACAGATACCCCCAAAAAGTACTTTACACCACTGCAATTCTGACATCATGCGGTTTCATAGTAATATTAAGTTACATAACTTTGCATATCTAATGTAGTTGACACTATTCAGGTTTATAAGAAGAGAAATTGTTGTGTTGTGGACCTTTTTCCTAATGTTGTCACAATATATATATTTTTCTGTGTTATGTTCTGTAGTTTTCTATAGTTCGTTTTTTGTATAGTTTACTCGTATTTTGATAAGTTCTATTCATGTTAATATTGTTTTGTTTTTTTAAGTCCCTTTTTGTTTAATGATTTACGCAACATGGTCAAACGGTCTTACAAAGATAATATTTTTGGTTTATTTCCATTCTTACTGTTTTAACAAGTCTCTCACCCACACTTCAGTTCAGAATTTCCCTATTAATGATAATCAAACTAGAACTATTGTGTGGAATTTTGCGAAGACCAAAAATCCAACTGAAATACAACCAAGTGTGTAGAGTTAGCCTGAGTGCCCAGTCTGTTTCTGCTGTCTTACCAACTCCTTTATGGAACTGTCATGCTGTTGCTTGATGATGACTGCAATGGAGTTGACAAGAGCACAAACAGATCTGGGACCAGGCAAGTGTCGATTTGCATGGGAATGTAATGTATATAAAAATGGATGTGTCATGTCATGGTCCCTCTTCCATCACCAAGTCGAGTACAAAATTAACTGTCGAGTAAGTAGCACCTTGATTGTGTGCCTTTTGAAAGAAAAATAAATATTTGCTGCATTTTGTGTTCAGTTAGTTGACAGCTTATTGAAAACCTTGTTAAACAGCTGTAGGCTACCAAATAGAAAAATGTAATTTTCTGAAGATTATTCTAAATATTCTGTTTTTATGTTGTTGTTTTTTGCCATGTCAATTGTAGCATACATCACATATTGTAAACCATGTTGTTTAACCTTTTGGTTCAATTGTTCTGTGTATTTTATCTTGTAGAATAAGATTAAGTTTAATCCATAATTTGATGTGGAAAGTGAACTAATCATGTGTAAAATTCAGAGCTACAAATGAATTAACCTTTGTGTTAATTCAGTTTCTAAAGCAAAAAGAAACTTGGATGCCCAATGAACACAAATGCAAAATGGAACTAAAAAAGCATGTAAGAAAATAAATTTAGAATAGTTCAATTGCTTTGTGTTATAATAATAATAATAATAATCAAAATATCTAACAGTTCCTTGTACAATGCAAAAAGACTATATAAATCCTTCAAGCAATTCACTAGTTCACCGGACTTTGGCACAGGTACACTGTCCCTCGATGCGATGGGCAGTCATGTAGGGACAGAAGCGAGTCCTTCAGTTGTAGCCTCCAGTGGGGCTTTTCACCGGTCTCTGACGGTAGAGACAATATCCTCCTCCAGCGCAGTTCGACTCGGCTCAGTTGTGTGAAATGCCCTCAAGTAACCCCATTGTCGTTGAAGAGGAAGTTGGACAACCAGTCTCCCCTCTCCATCACATCAGTAGGACTCTCACCCTCTCCTTCCATGCATGTCAACTCTGACCTGTCCTGACTATCATTATCTGAGTGTGATCCCCATTTTCGGATGAGACTGATGAGAGGTAATACACATGCTGGGGGATTCACTCCTAACCATAGGCCTTCAGAAATACCCAAAAAATGAATCACTAACGTTACTGCCACTATCCATTGTGACCATGTCACTATGTTTCCATAGGGCTTTTCTTCAACTTTGAGGGTGACCGTGAGCGCGACAGCTTCTGGATTTGATCTCTGTCGATCGGTATCGGGACCGAAGAAGCACAAGTATGTGCCCTGGTCAGAACTGTGCACGTCTGAGAGTGAGATCTTCCCGCCTGTAATCATCCATGGACACAGACACCCTAGAATCAGGGCGCCCACCCTCGACAAGGTTATTTGACCCACAGTCCCACACGGTGACATGATATCATTGACGTGACGTGCAAATAAGCGATAGAAAACCGATTGCGCAAATGTCACCATTCGGAATATACAGCTCTGGAAAAAATTAAGAGACCACTGCAAAACTATCACTTTCTCTGGTTTTACTATTTATAGTTATGTGTTTGGGTAAAATGAACATTTTTGTTTTATTCTATATCCTACTGACAACATTTCTCCCAAATTCCAAATAAAAATATTGTAATTTAGAGCATTTATTTGCAGAAAATGAAAACTGATCCTAATAACAAAAAAAAGATGCGGTGTTGTCAGACCTCGAATAATGCTAAGAAAATAAGTTCATATTAATTTTTAAACAACACAATACTAATGTTTTAAGTTCACAAATAAATATTTGGTGGAATAACCCTGATTTTCAATCACAGCTTTCATGCGTCTTGGCATGCCCTCCACCAGTCTTTCACATTGATGTTGGGTGACTTTATACCACTCCTGGCACAAAAATTCAAGCAGCTCGGCTTTGTTTGATGGCTTGTGACCATCCATCTTCCTGTTGATCACATTTGATCACAATAGGGTTCAGGTCTGGAGATTGGGCTGGCCATGACAGGGTCTTGATCTGGTGGTCCTCCATCTACACCTTGATTGACCTGGCTGTGTGGCATGGAGCATTGTCCTGCTGGAAAAACCAATCCTCAGAGTTGGGGAACATTGTCAGAGCAGAAGGAAGCAAGTTTTCTTCTAGGACAACCTTGTACGTGGCTTGATTCATGCGTCCTTCACAAAGACAAATCTGCCTGATTCCAGCCTTGCTGAAGAACCCCAAGATCATCACCGATCCTCCACCAAATTTTGGTGCAAGACCTGGAGAGGACTACAAGCCACAGGGTCTCGCACCCACTGTGAAATTTGGTGGAGGATACACAGGGATCAAATTATTAGGGTGAGGCACATGGGTTACTAACAGCTTACTACACAACATACACTTAGTATTACTTTCTTAGCTACAGTATACATATCTCCCTGGAATATTACATAATTTATGCAGCAGCATACAATACATTTTTGGACTCACCTTGTTGTGCTGTGCTCACTTGAACAGGTGCCAAAATAACATGCAAAAAAAATGTTTATATATATGCACCCAGTGGACTTCTTACTTCCTTTTTTTTAGCTAAACAGAGCCCCACCTGCCCTGAATGACGGGGAGCCACTGGATACACCCTATGTGTTTAACAAAATCAGCTATATGCATTGAGCTTGTCTGACGCTTAAAGCTTACGGTTTGATGAAATAAGACAAATGCCTCAAGAGGGCGCCAGAGATCTAGACAAGCAGAATAAAAAAATACTTCAGCTGACCCAACTACTCGCCTGCTCCTGCTGGCTTTCTAAGATTCTGCCATTACTCTCCTGAAGTTGCGCTACGCTAGGAGTCAGCAACCCTTCTCATGTTGAATGCCAATGTATCTTACCATTTCTACCGATCTGCATGCCACTTATGGTTTTCATATGCACATTTTTTTGTGAAACAGTTTCATTTCATTTATAATAAAGTCTTCGTATCTCACAATCAGTGCTATTGCCATCTATGTAAAAATAGCCTACATAAAGCCAACAAATAAAAGCATTGCAGCCTTCAGGTAGAAAATATAATGATTAAAAAAAACATTGAAACATTGAATTAACTATTAACTTGGTGGGAACATTGTATAAAATATTCTGGGCGCTCAGTTTCCCAGAACAGACACAGCTGTTGGCTATTTACGCAACGCATAAGAAGCTCACCAGAGTACCAGCACCTCAAATGTTCTACTGTTTGAGTTCCTGTTCCTCTTATAGAATATTAGCGGGAAAGTATTGTGGAGCTCCTGCACCTTATATAAACAGTAGCAGCACCCAAATTGAGTACCGGAAGCTTTTTCAGTAAAAGTTACGCACTGATAAAAATGTAATCAGGTAGGCCTATTTATTTACGTTTCCAACGGATCAGGACATGACATTATCGAAAGGAGAGAGCTGGGAATATTTTTCAAATACATTGAGGAACTATTATAATTATCAATGGATGTAAAGAAAAAAACAGACTTCCTTTGCTTGCTGTTTGAGGTGAAGAAAACATTACTTTGAGAAATACTATCAGATCCCCAAATGGACACATTTATATGCCTACATTTACGCCAGGCCAGGTAGCCTATAAGTCTACTTCTATGCGTGCGCGTCCTTACTCAATACTGACAGGAGCACTCCAAACAAAAGACAATGACAAAATTGACAAAACTCATAAATGGAATGAAATAAACCAAAACTTGTTTCTCACAAGTGTAGCATATGTTGTTCACTCTGCAAACAATGTGTCCACTCAGACAATGAGAATGGGAAGACTGGAATAATAATATTGAATGCATTAAAATAAATTACCGTAACCAAAGTAACAACATTGTAGATTAGAAATTATAGGAATTAAAGGTAAATGTACTACTGGTGATATATGTAATGGGGAATTGATATATACTAACAAGCAAAGTAAACAATTGACATAATGAAGTTATGAAACAACCTGTCAAAACACTACAAGTCATTCATATGGAACACTGTTTGCGTTGTTGGCCTACCATGTCAAAACCATATAAACAATCTAAAAACAGTGCCTTCAAAAAGTATTCATACCCCTTGACTTGTTTTACATTTTGTTGTGTTACAGCCTGAATTCAAGTGGAATAAATAAAAAAAATCTCTCTTCTCCTAAAAAAACTCCCTAGTCGTCACCGATGAAAAGCATACCCATAACATGATGCAGCCACCACCATGCTTGAAAATATGAAGAGTGGTACTCAGTGACGTGTTGTGTTGGATTTGCCCAAAACATAACGCTTTTGTATTCAGGACATAAAGTTTAATTCTTTGCCACATTTTTTTGCAGTTTTACTTTAGTGCCATATTTCAAACAGGATGCATGTTTTGGAATATTAGTATTCTGTACAGGCTTTCTTCTTTACACTGTGTAATTTAGGTACGTTTTTAAAACCTTGTCTATCTTTATATGGCGTGGAGTTGTCTACATAATCTGAAGACATCGCCACATTTCGTATGCCAAAGCAAAACCCGTAGCGAAAGACCCCAGAGACCTGACCACTGCAGCTGAAGATGACTGTAGGCCTACCTCATCCAAACAACCAAGGCTTGATTTTAATCGTTCAGGAGGACAGGCTTTAACCCAGGATAGCTGAACAAGCATAGAATCAGGAATTAGAATAGTAATTGTGTAGTGAACACGATGGGAGACAGAGAGCTGGTTTCAAGTGTAGGGAGCAGCAGGTGTTTATTTGTAAAGGACCATAGGAGGAGGCAGGTAGCTGGGTCCAGGGGCAGGCAGAAGGTCATACACAGGGGGTCCAAAAAGGAAACAGTACAGGCAGGGAAAAGGCTAGTAACGTCATCCGGGAGATCGGGCAATAGGTTGATAACAGGAAATCCAATAGGCTAAAATACAGGCAGGGAATAGGCGTCGTTAGTGAGGCAGGCAAAAACTATCAAACAAGGGAGGATTAAATTACAGGAAAACCACAGCTCCAACTAGAATTGTGTCACAAAACAAACAATACACACAATGATGGGGTGCAAAGAACTGAACTAAATAGAGTGTGATAATGACATACAGGTGTGTGAACAGGTGAACAGAATTCAGGTGATTGGGATCTGGAGAGTGAGCTGCGTTCAGGGGATCTATGCGTTTGAGAGGGTGAGCTGGAAAGTGAGCTGCGTTCAGGGGATCTACGCGTTTGAGAGTGTGAGTTGGAAGCAGACGTTGCAAATTGAATAAGATCTCTATGTGAACAAGCTTGGAGCTGGGTATGTAGTAGGGGAAATTCTGCCCTTTTCCACGGTAGAATCTTTCATTATTAGGTTACTTATTTGGTGTATAGGCCTACGTAACTTAAGGTTGACATTGAGTGAGGGCGCACAGCATTTTGGGGTGTAATGCAAAAGTAATGTAACGAGTAATATAACAAATTACTTTTCCCATGGAGTAATAAGTAAATGTAATTTGTTATTGTTGAAAGAAGTATTGAGTAATAGGTAATATATTACTTTTTTGAGTAAAGACACCAACACTGATTACACTAAGTTTTCTTTTTCTTTCCAAAGCGTCTTAATAGGACTGAACCAATGTCTCAGGACATGCTTTTCCATTTCTTCCACAGCGTAGAGTACTTTACCCACTTTTGGAGAACATTTTAGAATCGATCTCTCTATTCTCACCATAAAAACAAGGTGGAGGTGTGGGGCTTTCTCACTGGGCCTGGTTTTTCTCTCACTAACGACCTGGTAAAATAGGCAACACTCTGAGACCACACTGGGATTTACTCTGAATAAAATAGAATAATCTTTTTTACTCCCCCCCCCACACAATAAAACGCCAACCAAACAAATACGAACTGCAAAATAGTTTATTAATAATCTAGATGAAATGTTTTCTCTGAAAGTATTTCATAGGCCTACCCAAGGTTTGGTTAAGCTGGATGGATGGATCAAGGAATTAAGGGATAGAGGGGTTCGGGGATTGGATGGGGAGAAAGACAGATCGGGGAGTAACGGCCCGACTCTGACCCTGCTCCAGCAGGGCTACTGCTCCCACTGGGGAAGACTGGGTTTATGTGGTGAGTGGTTGAGAACCCCCCTGCTGGCCGGTGCAGGTAGTGTGGTGGGGGGGACATATAGGCTGCCATCTGCATTTGCATGGCCTGGAGAACCCAGGGGTTATACATCGCTGCTTGCATCCATGCCATCTGGGCCTGAGCCATCTGGGCATACAGGGCCTGGGCTTGAACCTGTTGAGATTGGGCCTGATGGGCTTGGGCCTGGTGGGCATTTAGGGCCTGAGCTTGGGCCTGCTGGGCTTGAGCCTGATGGGCCTGAGCTTGAGCTTGTGCCAGGTGGGCATTTAGGGCCTGGGCTTGTGACTGGTGGGCTTGGTGTGCCTGGGCCTCATTTGCCTCTTCGAACTGGGCCTTGGCTATACAAAGCTGGTGGTTGATGGAGGGTGTGAAGACCAAAGAGTGGGCTAGGTGGTAGGGGCAGGCATCGGGGGTGGCCTCAGGGGGACCTGGGGCTGGTCCAGCTGGTCCTGGTGCCCTGTCGAAAGGGTTGGGGTTGAGCCTCACCCAACCACGGGCTATGGGAGTGATGCTTCGACTACTACCACTGTTTCCCTCCTGGGTGGTGGTAGGCCTGGAGGTCTGCGAAGATGCCCCAGCCACAGAGGCCGTTGGTGGGCTTGGGGAGGAGGAGGCTGGGGCTGTGGTGGGAGCCGGGGTGGAGTAGGTGTAATAGGGGGTTAGGGCCTGTGCAGGGGTGGATGGGTTGGAGTAGGAGCAGGAGGGGGCTGGGGTGGGGTAGGACAAGGTAAAGGGGGGGGCTGGGGAGGAGGCTGGAGCCGGGGTGGGTGTGGATGGGGTGTGGGAGGAGGAGGGTGTGACCGGCAGAACGGTCCTCCTCTGGTTAACCTCCGAGCTGATCTCGGCAACCAGGTCCTTGGCAGCTAGCGAAAGCCGCTCCTTCTCCTTCTTCTCATCCTTCTCGGCCTCGCCGTCCCGGGTCTCAGCTTTACTGGTAACGGGAGGGCTAATGGGAGTAACAGGAGGGTCGGGCTGACGGGGAGGACCAGGGGTGACCATGACGATCTCCACATCATCCTCCTCCTCCACCGCTTCCACCTCTGCAACCACCGGTACCTTGACCTTCTTCAGTAGCTTCTCCTGGTGCTGTCTGAAGCTGTGATGGTAGTACATGGACAACTGGAAAACATTAGACAGACAGTGATGAGATAGGGCCTATTTGTAAAATCCCAGAGATTGTGACAGTGAGTTATGATTATGAGTCGTAAATAGCCTATATGATGATAGTGTAGGTAGGCTCTGTGTCCCAA
Organism: Salmo trutta; assembly: GCF_901001165.1. Taxonomy (NCBI): domain Eukaryota; kingdom Metazoa; phylum Chordata; class Actinopteri; order Salmoniformes; family Salmonidae; genus Salmo; species Salmo trutta. Next base: position 24,947,323 of record NC_042964.1, on the reverse strand, counting down.
ATGACACCATATCCCCTATGTAGTGCGCTACTTTTGACCAGGGCCCATAAGGGGAGAGAAGGAACCGTAAATGGAATAAATAGAGTGCCATTTGTGACAAAAACATGTAACCACATTGGTAATGCATTGCCAATAGATTTAGGCCACTTAATGTGTTTGATCAATTAGGCCATACCTTTGAGGTGGGGGTAGCTGAGGAGAGCTTTTGAAAACCATAGAGAATCATTTGTTGGTCGAATCCTGCCATGGTGACACATGGGAGAGTAGGTCGGAATCCTGTTCGCTGCAACACCTCCTTGGTGAACCGTTCCTCGTCGAGAAGCATGTAAATGCCATTCTTGTCCCATGTGGCCGACTTGAACAAGTCCGAATCCACTATTTTCCACAACCTCGTAGGGAAATCTTGATTGAAGAAGGAATTGCTCAGTTTCCCTGGTTTTTCGTGGTCAAGGCGAGGCCTCTTCCGATATTTGAGCATCTGTCGAGCGTTTTCCTCCAGAAGGTACCTAAGATCCACGTCAGTGCCAATCGCGGAAGTCTCAGCTTCAACATCTCGTACCCGCGTACTGTTGTGCCGTTTGTGAACCGTTAGGTCTACGCCTAACACTCTCGGGGATGCACTCCTGCTGTCACAATTTAACTGTTGCGATTGTTCCGCTAAATTATTAGTGGCCATATTTTGGCAAGCAAGCCGAAAAGTTTATATTGCTTCACAGGTACTTCTCAATAACAGAAAACAAGATTTCTGTCGTCATCAATTTTAAATGTAGCACATGTTTATGGACGTCATAGAAGCTCAATGGCAACGAGGTGACATCATAATGCGCATTAAGCCAAGGTGAATTCACGCGCGCAAACAATCCAAACGACAGTCAAGGCTCGAAATTGAAGAAAACAATTCTGATTAGTCTCCACTCAGTTTATCAATCGTTGATCTAGTATTTATCGTTAGAATGGCTTCGGAGTTCTTTGGCGTCTATGGTTTTACTTTTACGTATGGCTCACGTCTCACTGTGACTCGTGCTATATGTTTTGTGTTTGTTTGTTGGCATTGGTTACTAAAAAGTTCGCATTGTGACGTTTTTAATATGTATGAAGCATGCAGCTTTCAAGTGAATTCCATCCATCAATCATTCTTTATCAACCTGCAAGGCGCACAGAGAAAAACTTGCGTGAGCAAAGAGATTTTTCCCACTACCGTGCAGTCATACATACAACTAGAAGATGACGAGCAGATCAGCGCGAATATACCGAACCCATACCGGTATAATAACCTCTCCCCACGCACATCCCCTGAGCTCCCGTCTGGACTGGTGTCGACGCGGTCTCCCCCCAGTGTCTCCCTCCGTCCCCTGTGGAGTAGGAGGACGAGAACTTCTCCGCGGAGCGTCCATGCTTCAAAGAGCGGGAAGACGCGATCCTCACGCTCACCCCGGACCAGGGAAATGTGGGAATATGTTGCTGTCTGTATGCTAAATGATTTTATTGTTCACCTGCCTGGTTACTGGATATATAAGCTATTTCGTTAACACCTTCCTATTATTGAGTTGCACCCCCCATTTGCCCTCAGAACAGCCTCAATTCGTCAGGGGCATGGACTCTACAAAGTGTCAAAAGCGTTCCACAGGGATGCTGGCCCATGTTGACTCCAATGCTTCCCGCAGTTGTGACAAGTTGACTGGATGACCTTTGGGTGGTGGACCATTCTTGATACACACGGGAAACTGTTGAGCTGAAAAACCCAGCAGCGTTGTCGTTCTTGACACACTCAAACCGGTGCGTCTGGCACCTACTACTATACCCCGTTCAATGGCGCATAAGTATTTTGTCTTGCCCATTCACCCTCTGAATGGCACACATACACAATCCATGTGTCAATGGTCTCAAGGCTTAAAAGTCCTTCTTTAATCTGTCTCCTCCTCTTCATCTACACTGATTGAAGTGGATTTAACAAGTGACAATAAGGGATCATAGCTTTCACCTAGTCAGTTTGTCATGGAAAGAGCATGTGTTCCTAATGTTCTGGAAACTCAGTTCAGTACTTTTGACGATAATATGTTGCCATTTGGGGCGCAAGCCTTGGCTAAAATAGGCCTACAATGCATAACATATTTTTGAAAGATTTAGCCATGTTTCAGTTGTACATGGTCCCTGTCAAACAAATTGATCGGGAGCCTCTGTGTCACTGCCGCCCTGCCCTGCCACGTCCCTGGCTTCCCTGGGAAACTCTGGATGCTGGTGGAGACCGGCCTGATGAAATCAGAGCGGGAGGTGAGGGAGAGAAAAAGAGAGAGGGATGGATGGATGGAGAGATAAAGAGAAAGGAGAAAAAATTCATTGTATATACAAGTGCCAGCAAAAAAAAACGGAATTTCAAGAAAAACTTACATAACATAACATTATAGGTATGTTGCCATCGACGAGATGTTCGTTAAGGAGATTCTGGAGATGGCTCCCCCACAGCTGTTTATCAACAAGAGAATGCGCCGTATCTACCGACAGCTTAGCCTGTATGATTTCGGTAAGATGTACGGTTTGGTAAGATGTTCGGTAAGATGTACGGTTCGGTAAGTTGTATGGTTCGGTAAGATGTACGGTTCTGTAAGATGTACGGTGTTCTGTAAGATGTACGGTTCTGTAAGATGTTCGGTAAGATGTACGGTTCGGTAAGATGTACGGTTCGGTAAGATGTACGGTTCTGTAAGATGTACGTTTCGGTAAGATGTTCGGTAAGATGTACGGTTCGGTAAGATGTACGGTAAGATGTTCGGTAAGATGTACGGTTCTGTAAGATGTTCGGTAAGATGTTCGGTAAGATGTACGGTTCTGTAAGATGTACGTTTCGGTAAGATGTACGTTTCGGTAAGATGTACGGTTCTGTAAGATGTACGGTTCTGTAAGATGTACGGTTCGGTAAGATGTTCGGTAAGATGTACGGTTCGGTAAGATGTACGGTAAGATGTTCGGTAAGATGTACGGTTTGGTAAGATGTTCGGTAAGATGTACGGTTCGGTAAGATGTACGGTTCGGTAAGATGTTCGGTAAGATGTACGGTTCTGTAAGATGTACGGTTCGGTAAGATGTACGGTTCTGTAAGATGTACGGTTCCTGTGATTGTGGGGAACGTGGTGATCGAGAACAATGCTGCGAGCGTCCCAGTAACCCCTGCTTGGGACGGCGCTCAGAGCGTAAGCGAGGTAATTCCTACGCACACATTTTTATTCGTGGAAAAGAAGATTCCCACCGGGCACCAACGTGAAATAGACGTTGAATTGACGTCTGTGCCCAGTGGGTTGTTGATTTCATGTTTAGCTACAGTGTAATGGAATGTTTAAAACGATACCCTAATAATCCAATTAATCAGTATGTCCCAAATGGCACCCGATAAACAATATAGTGCACTACTTTTGACCAGGCCAGTCAAAATTAAAGTACTATAAAGGTGATTGGGTGCCACATAAGATCTGATCATCCTTAGCAAATAACTTCTGTGCTTTGTGAGATCGTAATACTGAGTGTCCCCCCCCCTTCCTTCTTTCGCAATGTCTTTATTGTGTCTCTTTCGGTACAGACCTTCTCTCCCTTCTCTCTCCCCCTCTTCTAGCTTGTCTACTTCCTCAATCGTTACTTCCAGCGGGGCTGCGTTGAGCTTCTCTCACTGGTAACGCGTCGTGTTGCAGTGAAGTACAATGAGCTGTCTGTACCTGCCATCAGAACCACCACCACTACCCCCTGGACCAGCTACGGACTATCCAGCTACGATGCCCCGAAGTCGGCCTCAGCCTCTACCCCACTCTCTCCCATCCACCACCTACGTACGGAGCCAATGGATCCAGTGGAGATACCCCAGCGAACAACACCCTCTCCCAGGCTTGGGTCACCGTAGCCAGGCTAGTGAGACTGGAGTGGCCTCTATGATGGATGCCAGCACCATGACTTCCACAAGCTGTTTAAGTCCAAGCCAACCACCATCACTTCCACCATGGGGGGGGGGCGCTGTCGTCCGGTCTCTGCCCACGTTTGGTGAGGATTCCCGGGCGCAGCTCTGGCTATCGATGGCCTCCCCCTGGATGTCTCACTTCAAGCCGCTCTACAGAAAGTCTATGGTGGCCCTCTCGGCACAGCAACACAAAAGAGCCGACATACCTTCCTTTCCCTCCTCTTCCTCCTCCTTCGCTCTCGTCCTCACTCCACTTAAGCCCTGCACTAAGTGCGGCTACATCCAAGGGTCTACAGCCCACAATCTCTCAGCCGGCCCAAAGAGGGGAAACTAGACCAGGGACGCTACTACCTTCATCGCCCATCCCGCGTATACTCTCACAAAGACACATCTAGATTCCTACATTAAGATAGCCTGCATTATATGTGGCTGTTTCTCTCTTTGTCCATACATTGTACACATTATACTGCATCTACCAGCTGCAATATTATGGCTGCATCTCTCTATTCTATTCCCTGTGTGTACACTACTTTAAACCAGAGCCCTATTGACCCTGTTTAAAAGTACTATGCTTGTATTCGTTCAGCCAGCTTTTTTTTTTAGACTGCACTTCGTTTGCCAACAGGGGGCAGTAGAATCATACCATTACCAATAACACACACCCACACACAAACACACTCACACACACACACACACTATTACATTACAAGAGCTACTTGTATAAGTGTTTATGTTGTGTGAGTTTAGGGGTGCGTCCCAAATGGCACCCTATTCCCTATATACTATACACTATAGTGCACTACTTTTAACCAGGAACAATAGGGCTCTTGTCAAAAATGTTATATAAATTCAAGTCATTATATAGGGCTTCACAAACACACACATACACACAAACAGGTCTGAGTCTGGAGATGAGCTAATGTCGAAAGCCACAGGTACACAAACAGAGCCTTGTAGTCTGAGGGTAAAGTGCTTAACCACAACCTCTCTCTCTCTCTCTCTATCTTTCCCTCTCTCTAAAAGAACAGGACAAAGGACAACGTTTTTCCAGACAGATCAATAACTGTGTGTATCTGTGTGTGTGGGTGGTCCCGCAGGACAAAAGAGAGACGTGGAGGAGCCAAACCAAGCACATTAAGTGTGTGGCCATCTTGTAAGCTCTGTCTCTGTCCATACTGGTCTCATAGACTAGACTTGACATAGTAAACGTAAATCCATGAAAAACTCAAATGGATATGATATGTTAAGTTTGGTATGGTTAAATAAGACAGAATGTTACTTAAGGCAAAAACGAAAATAGGGTGGTTGACCATTTTAGCTACTTAGCGACTACTTACTACTTTTTAGCTACTTTGCAACTACTTAGCATGTTAGCTAACCCTAACCTTAACCCTTTAACCTACTTCCTAGCCCTAACCGTAATGTTAGCCAGCTAGCTAACATTAGCATTAGCCACCTAGCCACCCCTAGCTAACGTTAGCCACAAATTGGAATTCGTAACTTAATGTACGTTTTTCAAATTGGTAACATATTGTTTGAACGGCAATTTACTGATATGAATACTGATATGAAATGGGTGATGGACATCCACAAATGAATACATACCATACGAAACATAACATTTCATACTGAATGGAGTGATCTCAGATTTACATACAGAATAATACGAAATGCTCTGAGACCGTGTTGCTCTGTCTGCTGTATCTCATTTGGGTGATAACAAGCAGTGTCTGTAATATTGATTTTTAGAGGGCAGACAGGGGAGGAGTGTGTGTGCTTAGAGAGAGGTGGTAGAGGCAGAGTGATAGAGAGAAAGGAAGGGAGGGAGAGTATGAAAGAGAGACAGGGGCCGATAGATTGAGAAGGAGAGAATGAGACAGAGAGAGAGAGGGGAAGGGTAGGAGAGAAAGATAGAGGTCTCTCTTCTATCAACAGATAATGAAGTGTGTTAAAAGAAGAATGTGTGTGTGCCCGGCACCATTTGACTCTGGAAGTGAGGGAGAGAGAGAGAGCTGTGAAAGAGAGGCTTTGTGTGATGAGAGCAGGGTTGGGGAGTAAATTATTACATGTAATCAGTTACATGTAATCTGATTACAAAAAAAAGGACTGTAATCGGTTTTGTTACCACTACTTTTAAATTCACTTTAACATTTGTGTGAAAAAATACATCATGACACATCTCAATTACATTCAAATTAGCATGGTTAAAAAGTGCACGTTTAAGTTTGTTCAACCTGAGTGAGTCTGACCAGAAGTCAGAGACCACTATGATGACACACCAAATTCATTTGATGGATTTTTTTTGTCTTCTAATGCCTTTCAAGGGGATAGTAATCCAATAGTAATCTGATTACGTTACTGAGTTTGGCTAATTCTAAAGTTACGTTACTGATTACAATTTTGGACTGGTAACTAGTAACTGTAAAGGATTACATTTAGAAAGTAACTTACCCAACCCTGGATGAGAGTAGGATGGACAAGAGCAGAGAGAGACTAGAGAGAGTCAAAGAGGTACAGAGGTACAGTATATAGAGAGAGGGAGACTGGCAGGGAGAAAAGGAAGGTAGAGCTGGGGATATTATAAAAAGGAAGGTGGGAGAAGGGAAGGAGAAATTGTGTGTGTGAGAGGTAGAAAGAGAGAGGGGGAGTGTAGAGGAAGTGTGTTTAGGCATAGGTTTGAGAGATAAAGAGAGAGATAAAGACAGAGAGTGAGAGACAGAAACTGAAAGAACATACAAAGAAAGCAGCACATATCAAAGGTGGAAATTATTACATGTAATAAATTAAATGTAATCTGATTACAAGTAGTCCAAGAAGTTTCTTTTTTTTCTAAAATGATCTGCCAAAATTGTTGCAACCCCTATTACTAGTCTGTTCAACCTCTCTTTCGTGTCGTCTGAGATTCACAAAGATTGGAAAGCAGCTGCGGTCATCCCCCTCTTCAAAGGGGGGGGATACTCTTGACCCAAACTGCTACAGACCTATATCTATCCTACCCTGCCTTTCTAAAGTCTTCGAAAGCCAAGTCAACAAACAGATTACCGACCATTTCGAATCCTACCGACCATTTCGAATCCCACCGCACCTTCTCCACTATGCAATCTGGTTTCAGAGCTGGTCATGGGTGCACCTCAGCCACGCTCAAGGCCCTAAACGATATCTTAACCGCCATCGGGGGGCTAGGGTCAGTCTGTTACATCTGGAGTATTCTCTTGTCTTATCCAGTGTCCTGTGTGAATGTAAATATGCTCTCTCTAATTCTCTCTTTCTTTCTTTCTTTCTCTCGGAGGACCTGAGCCCTAGGACTACCTGGCATGATGACTCCTTGCTGTCCCCAGTCCACCTGGCCATGCTGCTGCTCCAGTTTCAACTGTTCTGCCTGCGGCTACGGAACCCTGACCTGTTCACCGGACGTGCTTGTTGCACCCTCGACAATTACTATGATTATTATTATTTGACCATGCTGGTCATTTACGAACATTTTAACATCTTGACCATGTTCTGTTATAATATCCACCCGGCACAGCCAGAAGAGGACTGGCCACCCCTCATAGCCTGGTTCCTCTCTAGGTTTCTTCCTAGGTTTTTGGCCTTTCTCAGGAGTTTTTCCTAGGGAGTTTTTCCCAGCCACCGTGCTTCTTTCACATGCATTGCTTGCTGTTTGGGGTTTTAGGCTGGGTTTCTGTACAGCACTTTGAGATTTCAGCTGATGTACGAAGGGCTATATAAATAAATTTGATTTGATTTGATTTGATTTGATCGATAAGAAACAATACTGTGCAGCCGTATTCATTGACCTGGCCAAGGCTTTCGACTCTGTCAATCACCATATCCTCATCTGCAAACTCAATAGCCTTGGTTTCTGAAATGATTGCCTCGCCTGGTTCACCAACTACTTCTCTGATAGAGTTCAGTGTGTCAAATCGGAGGGCCTGTTGTCCGGGCCTCTGGCAGTCTCTATGGGGGTGCCACAGGGTTCAATTCTTGGGCCGACTCTTTTCTCTATACATCAACGATGTCGCTCTTGCTGCTGGTGAGTCTCTGATCCACCTCTATGCAGACGACACCATTCTGTATACTTCTGGCCCTTCTTTGGATACTGTGTTAACTACCCTCCAGACGAGCTTCAATGCCATACAACTCTCCTTCCGTGGCCTCCAACTGCTCTTAAATACAAGTAAAACTAAATACATGCTCTTCAACCGATCCCTGCCTGCACCTGCCCGCCCGTCCAGCATCACTACTCTGAACGGTTCTGACTTAGAATATGTGGACAACTACAAATACCTAGGTGTCTGGTTAGACTGTAAACTCTCCTTCCAGACTCACATCAAACATCTCCAATCCAAAGTTAAATCTAGAATTGGCTTCCTATTTCGCAACAAAGCATCTTTCACTCATGCTGCCAAACATACCCTCGTAAAACTGACCATCCTACCGATCCTCGACTTCGGCGATGTCATTTACAAAATAACCTCCAATACCCTACTCAACAAATTGGATGCAGTCTATCACAGTGCCGTCCGTTTTGTCACCAAAGCCCCATATACTACCCACCACTGCGACCTGTACGCTCTCGTTGGCTGGCCCTCGCTTCATACTCGTCGCCAAACCCACTGGCTCCAGGTCATCTACAAGACCCTGCTAGGTAAAGTTCCCCCTTATCTCAGCTCGCTGGTCACCATAGCAGCACCCACCTGTAGCACGCGCTCCAGCAGGTATATCTCTCTGGTCACCCCCAAAGCCAATTCCTCCTTTGGCCATCTCTCCTTCCAGTTCTCTGCTGCCAATGACTGGAACGAACTACAAAAATCTCTGAAACTGGAAACACTTATCTCCCTCACTAGCTTTAAGCACCAGCTGTCAGAGCAGCTCACAGATCACTGCACTTGTACATAGCCCATCTATAATTTAGCCCAAACAACTACCTCTTCCCCTACTGTATTTATTTATTTTGCTCCTTTGCACCCCATTATTTCTATTTCTACTTTGCACTTTCTTCCACTGCAAATCTACTATTCCAGTGTTTTACTTGCTATATTGTATTTACTTCGCCACCATGGCCTTTTTTGCCTTTACCTCCCTTATCTCACCTCATTTGCTCACTTTGTATATAGACTTATTTTTCTACTATATTATTGACTGTATGTTTGTTTTACTCCATGTGTAACTCTGTGTTGTTGTATGTGTCAAATTGCTTTGCTTTATCTTGGCCAGGTCGCAATTGTAAATGAGAACTTGTTCTCAACTAGCCTACCTGGTTAAATAAAGGTGAAATAAATACATTTTAAAAAGTAATCATCTAGTTTTTCAAAGTATCTGTAATCTAATTCCAACATTTTTGCTGGTAACATAACCGATTAGTTATTTTTTTTGTAATCAGATTATTTGTAATCAGATCTCCAACTCTCTATCCCCCCAAGTCCCATCTCTTGTCTATCCTCCTCCTTTCCTCCTTTTTCCCTTTCTCTTTTGTAATTCATACCCTCCCTTATACCTTCTTTGTCTCCTTCCCTCTATTTCTATGTTTTCCCTCTCTCTAGCTCTCTCTAGTTAGCTACTAGTTACAAACAGGAAGTGTTTTTTACGAGAACATGCCCCTGGCTCCTTTTCTATTTCTTTTATAGTTTCAGCAGTGGCGGAGTGTGTGTGTGTGTGTGTGTGTGTGTGTGTGTGTGTGTGTGTGTGGTGCTGACAGAGGGGTTTTCTCCTCTCCTGGCGCCCCCCCTCCTACACACACACACACACACACACACACACACACACACACACACACACACACACGCACACAGCCCCCTTCCTTTTATATCTTTGTTATATTCTGGTTGCCTGGCAGCATACTTCCTTTCTTCCTACCACACGCTCATTAATTACTCTCTCTCTCTCTCGTTTCTCTTCTGGGTCTCTCTATCTCGTGCTCTCTCTCTCTCCTTCCCTCTTTCTCTCTCTCTCCACTCCTGTATTCCTCATCACTCCTTTCTGGACTGCATGGGCAAACGCGATTAGTTATGGACGACACAATGTGACTCTCTGACAGATGGAGAGAGAGAGAGTACGAGAGAAAAAGACAGCCTTGTTTCTTGCTCCAATGTAATTCAATGACGTCCGGTGTACTACCACAACTTGTTACCCTTTACAACTTGTTACCCTTTACAACTTGTTACCCCCCCCCCCCCCAACCATTATTAGTTTAACTTCCTCTTTAAATTGCCTAATGAAATGATGATCTGTGATAATGGGCTATAGTGGGTTAATGGGGTTGTGACTTGTAGGGACAGTAGTTGCACTATTGAATCTGTGTGTGCAGTGAGGGAATGTGAATTAAGGCATGAAGAACACTTGGCTGTAGGTTGTGACTTCTTGGGCAATAGTGACCGCATTGAACTGTGTGAAGAGAAAACCACTCCAGAGTCATTGTGGCACTAAGGCCACTAGGGGGCATTGTGATTTTATGATTTTTAACTGTTGAAGACGCAGCAGCTATTCTTCCTGAGGTTCAAACCAAACATAGAACATGACAAAATACAGAACACTTATGGCCAAGTATTATACAGAACACTAATGGACATTCTATCACAGAGTTAAGTGTGGCTGTTGAGGCTGGTTACAAGCTGTGACCAGCCTCAAAGATATATGAGACAAGCTTTCTAATCTATGATAATGAGAGGATTTGTGTTTGCCATATGTTTGCTTGTATGATGGCTACACATAGCCTGGGTGGCAGTCTGTTCCCATGCTAGGCAATGACAATGGAGAAGGCAAAAGCACAAACAGATCTGGGGCAAGGCTAGGATAAAATGGTATTGTGTTTTGATGATTTGGGTTTATTTGACTTGACTTGTTTTACATTTATCCCGTTCCTCATGGGAATGGGATGATTGTAGTAGGAACTGAACACATGCAAACAATCATACTGGGATTACAACAACTGTTGAGATTATCTAGTCGAATAAACTGTCGTCACTTTGACTCTCAATCCTAATCTGTTGGTTTGGTTACAGAGACAGATTATAACTAAATGGAATTAGAATTGGGTCATTATAGCAGAATAAAATTGGGTCATACTTAACATTGGAGTGTGATTTTCTCTATTGTAAATAATGTGTGGATGTGGGTGTGGGTGTGTGTGTGTGTGTGTGTGTGGGATGTAACCTCTGTTTAACAACATTTCACACCTCTAACCTCTTGAAATAAATATGGCACACACACCGTCTTCCACCTGACAACCACACACACACACACCGTCTTCCACCTGACAACCACACACACACACACACACCGTCTTCCACCTGACAACCACACACACACACACACACACCGTCTTCCACCTGACAACCACACACACACACACACCGTCTTCCACCTGACAACCACACACAAGCAAACAGACACACACACACACCGTCTTCCACCTGACAACCACACACAAGCAAACAGACACACACACACACACACAAACACACAGTCCCCTCTTCCTTCCTGTCCCGGTGGCACAATGCAGCTCCTCTCTGAAGAATGCCAACAATGTCCCGAATGAGCATGGGGGCGCACACACACACACACACACACACACACACACACACACACACACACACACACACACACACACACACACACACACACACACACACACACACACACAGCGTAGGAAAACAGTTGGATAGGTCATCTGTTACATCACAGCTTCCCCTCTCTCCTCCCGACAACATTCCCCTCACTTCCCACCTTGTTCCTAAAAACACCCTCTCTGCCTAACTTCCACACCCGCCCACTTTGTTCCTAAAAACACCCCTTTCGTCCCCCTCTCAGTCCCATATACACCCCTACCACTTCCTGCCCTCCTTCCCTCTCTCCTTCCTTCCTTCCCTCCCTCTATCCCTCCCTCAATCGTCACTGGGTGAGGTCTCTATGCCAGACGTCACTAGGAGAGTTAGTTAAATAACATTGAGATAATGTCACCCAGCGAGAGGTCGGCGTGACTCCCTGTGTGGCTGGTGGCAACGTGATGGACATTCTTTTCTTTACTCCCTCCCTCTCTCTCCTCTCTCTCTCTCTCTCTCTCTTTCTCTCTCTCTCCTCTAACTCTCTCTATCTCTGTCATTGCTCTCTCCTCTCTCTCTCTCTCTTTCTCTCTCTCTCTCGCAATTAAATTAAATTCAAAGGGCTTTATTGGCATGGGAAACATATGTTTACATTGCCAAAGCAAGTGAAATAGATCATAAACAAAAGTGAAATGAACAAAGAAAAATGAACAGTAAACGTTACACTCACAAAAGCTCCAAAGGAATAGAGACATTCCCAATGTCATATTATGGCTATGTGCAGTGTTGCAACGACGTGCAAACAGTTAAAGTACGAAAGGGAAAATAAATCAACATAAATATGTGTCTCTCTTTATCTATTCAGTCAACTAAGGAATGTCCCTAGTGTAATTATCTATAGCGTGACAATGGTACTGCCGACAGCTGCTTTGATTGCACAGGGCCTGTATTTAAAAAGTGTTTCAGAGGAGGAGTGCTAATCTAGAATCAGGTCCTCCGATGCCCATGTCATCTTTTTCATTCTGATCTATCATTAAGGCACAATCAGAATCGGATATATTTCTATATTTCTTCAGTGAGAATGCCCTATTTCCTCTAAAATGTAATTGCTAGTCTAGGCATTTTAAGGTTTATAAACCTAGCCAGACTAGTCAATCTTTTTATTTTAGCCCTTTTTCTCCCCAATTTTGTGATATCCAATTGGTAGTTACAGTCTTGTCCCATCGCTGCAACTACCGTACCGACTCGGGAGAGGCGAAGGTCGAGAGCCGTGCGTCCCCCGAAACACGACCCTGCCAAGCCGCACTGCTTCTTGACACAATGCCCGCTTAATCCGGGAAGCCAGCCGCACCAATGTGTCGGAGGCGCTCAACCTTCACCTCTCCGGAGTCCGTAAGGGCAGCGATGGGACGAGACTGTATGCACGAGTCAGCGTGCATGCACCCGGCCTGCCACAAGGAGTTGCTAGAGCGCGATGGGACAAGGACATCCCAGCCGGCCAAACCCTCCCCTAACCCGGACAACGCTGGGCCAATTGTGCGCCGCCTCATGGGTCTCCCGGTCGCGGCCGGCTGCAACACAGCCCGGGATCGAACCCGAGTCTGCGATGCAGTGCCTTAGACCGATCAGTCAATATTAACCCCTATCTGAGGTTTGATCTGAAGATGTTTGATGTCTGTGATATGGGATTTCCTTGTAGGTTTTAGTTGAGTCACATGTTTTTCTTCCTCTTCCTCCTACTAGCCCCCAACTCCTCCTCTTCTCCTCCTTGTCCTTCCTTCTATTCCAGCCCTCTTCTCCCTCTTTCTCCACGTGCTCTCCCTTTCCGCCTTCCCTTCCTCATCCTCCTCATTCCATCTTTTCTGGTTGGTGTTCAATTTCACAGTTGGGGGAGCAGGGAATGAGGGGCGGGAGGTCAGCGTGTGTGTGTTTTTGGGGGGGAAGGCTCATAATCGTGTCTTTCTGCTGATTCCATAGGAACAGAACGTAGTGTTAAAAGCATGGACCCTAATTGTTCTCTCTCCCTCTCCTTTTCTTTGTTCCCCTCTTCCACTCTTCTGGTTGCATTTAAGGTTTTGAAATTCCGACTTTTGCACAATAACTGTAAATGACGGTTATCATGGTTATTATTTATGTGATGAGTGTTTGTCTGTCCACCCACTGTCTGTCTCTGTGGGACAGGATTCAGGTTCTCTCTCATCATGACTCACGGTGCTCACACAGTGAAGCAATAGCAGGCTTCATAACAACCCAGTCATTAAACCATTAGGATAATGTGCGAGTGCGTGAAGTGTATGTGTGCGTGTGTAAACCATTAGGCCACAGCTAAACTACCTCCTAGCGTTACACTTTTATTGCTGCAGAATCCGACAGACAGACAGGCAGGCAGACAGACCTTATACTAAGGACAGGCAGCAAAGTGATTGGGTGGCTTTTAGAGCCAGCAATAGGCACTTTACTATCAAGGCACAAGGCGAGACCCAGATGCAGACACAGGAGGCAGACGGTTGGAGTCTTAATGTTTATTAATCCAATAGGGTAAGGCAAGAGAATGGTCGTGGACAGGCAAAAAGGTCCAAACCAGATCAGAGTCCAAAAGGTACCGAAGGGCAGGCGGAATCAAGGTCAGGGCAGGCAGGATGATCAGGCAGGAGGGAAAGTAGTCCAGAGTCAGGCAGGGGTCAGAACCAGGAGGACTATAAAAAGAGAATAGCAAAGGAGTATGGGGGGGGGAAAAACACGCTGGTTGACTTGACTAAACATACAAGACGAACTGGCACAAAGAGACGGGAAACACAGGGATAAATACACCAGGGAAAATAAGCGACACCTGGAGGGGGTGGAGACAATCACAGGAACAGGTGAAACAGATCAGGGCGTGACACTTTACTTTTTTTAGGCAGTGGAATTACTTTAGCTTCCTTCCATGCCTGTGGACACACACTCTCCTTTAGGCTTTGGTTAAAGATAGAGCAAATGGGGTGGCAATACATTCTCAATAGTTTCCCAGGTTGTCTATACCTGGCGGCCTGTCATTTTTGATGGGTAACTAGTTTTTCCACCTCTCCCACACTAACTTGACCATATTCAAAACAGCAATCCTTCTCTTTCATTGTTAGATATTTTATACAAACATATGATGATTCGCTGTTCAATGTTGTCATTTCACTTCTGAGCAGTGGTGGAAAAAGTACACAATTCTCATACTTGAGTAAAAGTAAAGATACCTTAATAGAAAATGAATCAAGTAAAAGTAAAAGTCACCCAGTAAAATACTACTTGAGGAAAAGTCTAAAAGTATTTGGTTTAAAATATATTTAAGTATCATAGGTGAAAGTATAAATCAGTTCGAATTCCTTATATTAAGCAAACCAGATGGCATCATTTTCTTGTTTGTTTAATTTACGGAAAGCCACGGGCACACTCCAACATTCAGACATCATGTACAAACAAAGCATGTGTTTAGTGTGTTTGCCAGATCAGAGGCAGTAGGGATGACCAGGGATGTTCGGTTGGTACTGTAAGTGTGTGAATTTGACTATTTTCCTGTCCTGCTAAGCATTCAAAATGTAACGAGTACTTTTGGGTGTCAGGGAAAATGTATGGAGTAAAAAGTACAATATTTTCTTATGGAATGTAGTGAAGTAAAAGTAAAAGTAGTCAAAAATATAAATAGTAAGGTAATGTACAGATACCCTAAAAAACGACTTGAGGTGTAGGGGGCAGTATTTTCACGGCCGGATGAAAAACGTACCCAAATTAAACTGGTTACTACTCTGGCCCAGAAACTAGAATATGCATATTAGTAGTAGATTTGGATAGAAAACACTCTGAAGTTTCTAAAACAGTTTGAATGGTGTCTGTGAGTATAACAGAACTCATATGGCAGGCAAAAACCTGAGGAGGATCTGAGAATTGTAGTTCTTCTTTCTAGTCCCTTTCGAAACTACAGTATCTGTGGGGTCACGTTGCACTTCCTAAGGCTTCCATTGGCTGTCAAAAGCCTTCAGAAAGTTGTTTGAGCATTCTCCTGTCACTGGGCAGAGTATAGTAGCTCAGTCACTGAGTGGACTGCCTGGGGACAAAGAGATTGGATATGCGCGGTCCCACGAGCACGCTGTTCCTTCTTTTTCTCCTTGAATGAATACGCTATTGTCCGGTTGGAATATTATCGCAATTTTACATAAAAAATACCATAAAGATTGATTTTAAACAGCGTTTGACATGCTTCTAAGTATGGTAATGGAACATTTTGACTTTTTGTGTCTCGAATTGCGCTCGCGCGGTATGCCTTTGGATAGTGACCTGAACGCACAAACAAAACGGAGGTACTTCGACATAAATATGGATTATTTCGAACAAAAACAACATTTCTTGTGGAAGTAGCAGTCCTAGGAGTGCATTCTGACGAAGATCAGCAAAGGTAAGAGCATATTTATAATACTAATTCTGAGTTTAGGTGACCCCGAACTTGGCGGGTGTCTGTATAGCTTGCTGTGATGGCGAGCTATGTACTCAGAATATTGAAAAATGTTCTTTCTCCGTAAAGCTATTTTAAAATCTGACACAGCGGTTGCATAAAGGAGTACTGTATCTATAATTCTTAAAATAATTGTTATGTATTTTGTCAACGTTTATGATGAGTATTTTTGTAAATTCACCGGCAGTTTTTGGTGGGAATACATTTTCTGAACATCATGCGCCAATGTAAAATGCTGTTTTTTTAAATAAATATGAACTTTATTGAACAAAACATACATGTATTGTGTAACATGATGTCCTAGGAGTGTCATCTGATGAAGATCGTCAAAGGTTAGTGCTTCATTTAGCTGTGTTTTGGGTTTTTGTGATATATATCCTTGCTTGGAAAATGGCTGTGTGGTTATTTTTGACTATGTACTCTCCTAACATAATATAATGTTTTGCTTTCGCTGTAGAGCCTTTTTGAAATCGGACAATGTGGTTGGATTAAGGAGAAGTGTATTTTTAAAATGGTGTAAAATAGTCCTATGTTTGAGAAATGAAATTATTAGATTTTTGAGGTTTTGTATTTCGCGCCATGCTGTTCCATTGGATGTTGGCTAGGCGTTCCGCTAGCGGAACGTCTGTCCTCAACAGGTTTTAAGTAGTACTTTAAAGTATTTTTACTTAAGTACTTTACACTACTGCTTCTGAATTACTGTCTCCTTACTCTGGGCTCAGGAACTAGGACCAGGAACTAGGACTAGGATCAGGTGAAGAGGGTTGTGACTAGATTGAGTACAGCTATGACTGGAAGTGACTTTTCATAGCAGGTTAGGAAAGCATTTCAGCTAACCCTAACAGTTTTCCTAACCTAATTATCCTAACCTGCTACGTTAATTCTCCTAAACTGTTGCACAAGTTCTCCTAACCTGCTACATGAATTTACCTAACCTGCTGCGTAAGTTCTCCTAACCTGTTACATGAATTATCCTAACCTGCTACATGAATTATCCTAACCTGCTACATGAATTATCCTAACCTGCTACATGAATTATCCTAACCTGCTACATGCAGTATCCTAACCTGCTACATGAATTATCCTAACCTGCTACATGCATTATCCTAACCTGCTACATGAATTATCCTAACCTGCTACTAAAAAGTATATTCTGTTCGTAGCTATATTCCACCTAGTCAAAACTGGTCAAGGGGTTATTGTGTGAAAGAAGTCATCGTGCCAATATTAAATGGCTTTACATTTGCTTGAAATATGTTAATAGCACACTTTATGGAAATTAGTATTTTTGTAGGTCTAAGCTAAGAGATTTGTAAGCTCAATTTCCACAACCAGTAAAGTACTGAATCTGTACTCTGTTGAGAAGTGTAGAAGTCTGTCTAACACCGTCGTCCTCCTCCCTCCTTCCTCTATTCCCCCGTTCTCTCTGTTCAGCAGTTCTCACTCTCACTCTGCTCCTAACCACACACACACATGCACAAACACACACACACACACACACACACACACACACACACACACACACACACACACACACACACACACACACACCTCTCTGTTGGATGTCTGGAGGGTGTGACAGTGTTATGCATCACTCAGTGGGGATGCCGAGAGAAGGATGAAGGAGAGCGGGAGAGAGAGAGAGAGAGAGAGAGAGATGGGTGAGAGAGAGGGAGGGAGGAGGAGAAAGAAACGGAGAAAATATTCTGCAGAATATTTAACAATTTTGGCTTTAATTGCTCCTTCTTTCTCTTCCTGTTGTACCCTCTCTCTCTTTCTCTGATTCCCTCCCTCTCTCTCCTTTTCCCTCTCTCTCTGCATCACATTAGTCAGAGGCTGTCAGAGTCTGGGCAGTGTGTGTCCCAGGTCCACCAGCTGAGCACAGCCGATTTTACTGACCGGTCCCTCACCCCCAGAGCTTCCTGTAGTGAGCTCACACACACACACACACACACACACACACACACACACTCAATGCCACACTGCATATGGTCCAGACTAAACAGACATGGACGTCAGACAAGCAAAACAATGAGGTCAATCACTCCAATAATTACACATTTTTTATCTTTCTTTTTTCGGGACTCCGTTTCCATCCATGAAAAAAAAAGTTACAAACACACTCACCCCACTTTCTCTCTGTCTTTCTCTCCCTCCACCCCCCTCTCTCTCCCTCTGTAGTCAGTCAGTACCCTTTTGCCTTTTGCCTCTTCTCTCTCTCTCTCTCTCTCTCTCTCTCTCTCTCTCTCTCTCTCTCTCTCTCTCTCTCTCTCTCTCTCTCTCTCTCTCTCGTGTGTCCTGGAGCTAAAACATGATAGTACAGAGATCCTCGTGAGACGATTCTGTGTCACCTAGAGAGGGGAATCAGACCAGGTTTCAAGCCACAGCCGTGTGTGTGTGGTTTACGGTTATAGTGCAATAAATGTCTGTGCCACTGTTTGTCCTGCCATTTTCCTTTGTTGACGAACAGAGAGGGGAGAAGGAGCGACAGACATACAGAGACAGAGGGAGAGAGAGAGAGAGAGAGAGAGAGAGAGAGAGATAGAGAGAAGTGAGTCTGCCAGGAAGGCCAGGCATGGAATTTCTGTGACTTCATGTTAATCATTAACACAATGTTCCCTCCGCAGGCTGCCAAACTAACAAGGAAGACGTTCACAAGGCCTTTTTTCTCCCTTTCTCTATTTCTCTCTATCCTTAATACACACGCGCGAGCATGTTTTACAGTGTCTTTCCTTATGCCTCCCCTCTCTCACCCCCTTTCTTTATCTGTTTCTCTCTCGCTTTCGCTCTCACGTGCCTGCTCCGTCTAACCCTTCTCTCTCCCTAGACCCGGAGATAGCGAGAATCGGTTGTCAAGGGAAACGATATGTAATCTGTTTAACAACCTCTCTCCTCCCCTCGCCCCTTCTCCCTTCTCCCTCCTTCCACTCCCCCTCCTCCCCCCTAAGGTCAGACAGGCGCTCCCTTCCTTGGCATCACCATGGTTTCACGCGCCCGTTGCCCCCGACGACGCCCCCAACAACAGGTCCCCAAAAACATAATTAAAGGCGCAGAGAGCTCTCTAAATAAGAAAGAAAGAAAACAGGAGGGAGGGAGAGAAGTGGAGAAGAATGCTACTTTCCTAGAAAAGAGGTGCCAGTTCAGTGTGTGTGTGTGTGTGTGTGTGTGTGTGTGTGTGTGTGTGTGTGTGTGTGTGTGTGTGTGTGTGTGTGTGTGTGTGTGTGTGTGTGTGTGTGTGTGTGTTTTAATGAAACTCTTGATGCTCAGAACCGGCGCGCCCTGGTTAGACCACTGTGCCACTACAGTTCACAACGCTCTGGCAAGCTGTGAGAATGCTTGATGATAGTTGATGGAAACAACGCACTGTTTTTAATTGTTTTCTTTTTAGCCTTCCCCAAACCATAACCTTAACCACTCGGAATTAATGCCCACACTGTTTACCTTATAGAGATTTTTGGGGGTTTTAACACTGTAAACACGTGGAATTTCGTAGAGAAACTAAGAGATCTTGTTTCTGTGTGTGTGTGTGTGTGTGTGTGTGTGTGTGTGTGTGTGTGTGTGTGTGTGTGTGTGTGTGTGTGTGTGTGTGTGTGTGTGTGGAGCAAAGCCAAGTCTTTCTGTTGGCGTAACAATAGTGAATGCTCTCCTCTCCTGCCCCTCTCCTCTGTGTGTGTGTGTGTGTGTGCATGTGTCCTCTCCTGCCTGTCTCCTCTGTGTGTGTGTTTGTGAGTGAGTGAGTGAGTGAGTGAGTGAGTGAGTGAGTGAGTGAGTGAGTGAGTGAGTGAATGAGTGAGTGAGTGTCCTCTCCTGCCCGTCTCCTCTCCACAGATCAGGGTTTTAGATAGGCCCCCCCCACCACACGGCCTCAGACCGCCTCGCGTCCCCAACCCCAATAAACACCCCATTGTGAGAGGAGACGGGGGCAACAAGTTTATTCAGATTCAGACAATATTATGTACTTACTCATAATAAGCCCATTGTAACACATTCCTTATCTAAAATACATACACTTCGCCCTTAGTATTTGTGCTGTAACATTAGGCCTATATAACATTCATTAAAGTTATATCAATATTGATAGATCTATAAAGCATAGTAACTCAGAGCCTTAATGTGAAAACAACCAGTGGTGGAAAAAGTACCCAATTGTCATACTTAAGTAAAAGTAAAGATACCTTAATAGAAGATTACTCAAGTAAAAGTGAAAGTCACCCAGTAAAATACTACTTGAGTAAAAGTCTAAAAGTATTTGGTTTTAAATATGCTTAGGTATCAAAAGTAAATGTAATTGCTAAAACATACTTAAGTATCAAAAGTAAAAGTATAAATAATTTCAAATTCCTTATATTAAGCAAACCGGACGGCACCATTCTTGTTTTTTATTTATTTACGGACAGGCAGGGGCACACTCCATATTCAGACAAACAAAGCATTTGTGAGTCCACCAGATCAGAGGCAGTAGGGATGACCAGGGATGTTCTCTTGATAAGTGCATGAATTGGACCATTTTCCTGTCCTGCTAAGCATGCAAAATGTAAGTCATTTTGGGTGTCAGGGAAAATGTGTGGAGTAAAGAGTACATTATCTTCTTTAGGAATGTAGTGAAGTAAAAGTAAAAGTTGTCAAAAAGATAAATAATAAAGTAAAACAAATATTTAAGTAGTACTTTAAAGTAGTTTACACCACTGAAAAGAACTTGTGTTAAACTCCAAACTAAAGTGTTTTTGTTATCTAAATTAGACCAGTTGTTCTTGTTGTTTTGTAAACGTTCAGTACAGTTCTGTTCAGTAGGACTAGAACACTCTTAATTTACTAATAAAGTTTTATTATCTATGTGTTATAACAGTGTCATAATAAAGTTTATTTCAGATGACTTGAGTCATCATCAGATGCTGGCCTTGATTAGGCATAGGACCATATACTCTGGTTGTCGTAGTTACGCTCTGAACACAGGAGGACGTGATTGGCTAGAAGAAGCTCCTGGATTTTTGAGAATATTTTTTTATTTAACCTTAATTTAACTAGGCTAAGTCAGTTAACTAAGTCAGTTAAGAACAAATTCTTATTTACAATGACAGCCTACAACCGGCCAAACCTGGACGACGCTGGGCCAATTGTGCGCCGCCCTATGGGACTCCCAATCACGGCCAGCTGTGATACAGCCTGGAATCGAACCAGTGTGTCTGTAGTTTCACCTCAAGCACTAAGATGCAGTGCCTTAGACCGCTGCGCCACTCTTACCCACCTCCTCTCTCTCTCAATTCAATTCAAGGGGGTTTATTGGCATGGGAAACACATGTTAACATTGCCAAAGCAAGTGAAGTAGATAATCTCTCTCTCTCCCTCTATCTATCGCTCCCTCTCTCGCTCTCTCGATCTCTGGCCTCCCTTCTCTCTCTCTCTCTCTCTCTCTCTCTCTCTTTCCTTCTGTCTCTCTGTCTGGCACTAAGAATTTCTTGACAAATCTTGCGTTGCAGTGATGTTATGACGCCTGTGGTGTAGCTGGGGTCGCACCCTCTCTCCTAACCACAAACACGCACGCATACACACACCCTTATGTCTGACCTCCCGTCTTTCAAATACTCGGCATGATTTGAGAGGATCAACATATTTTTAAAGACACCCAAAACATTCCATCTCTTTCTCTCTCTCTCTCTCTCTCGCTCTCTCTCTCTCTCTCTCTCTCTCTCTCTCGATCTCTATCGCTCTGTCTGTCTTTCTCTTTCACTCTGTCTCCGTTTCTTGCCCTTCCTTTTTCCTCCACCCTCTTTCTCTTGCTTGTCTATATATCTATATCATATTTCTCTCTTTCTCTCTCTTACACACTCCAGTGTCTGTCTAGGTCATTTATTGGGCAACTGGAGCCAGACAGAGAGAGAGAGAGGTAGTTAGAGAGAGTGTGTGTGTGTGTGTGTGTGTGTGTGTGTGTGTGTGTGTGTGTGTGTGTGTGTGTGTGTAACCTGATGCGTGTGTGTGGAGGAGTAGCAGGGAGTGTCTGAACACCCTACTGGGCAACGGCCCACACACACACAGTACAGACTAGTGATGTGCGGGTTGACTCATAACCCGCAGTCCCCACGGCGGGTTTAGGGTTGATAAATATTGTTTGGATCAAGGACGTATGGGTGGTGGGTTGAATAAAGAGAAAACAATACTTTAAAAAATGCTTAATGGCCTAGATCCTTTTAGCACCTCCATTCGGACAGCCATGCTTTCTTCGCCCTCACGTTGCGCTAGGTATCAAAGCCAATCCAATAGGGGCTGGAAATGATAGTGAGCTTTTGATTGGTCAATAGTGACACGACGTCGCAAAGTATTTGCATAACGTTCAGCGTTCCCCCAACTTTGGTCCCACATTCGTTCTATCGATTCATGACATTATTCTGGCGAACGCGGGTTCATTTAGTCTTCTGGTGCAACGTATAATAACAACTAGCTTACATTACCAATATGTCGGAAATGATAAGCAGAAACACATCTAAACCAGGCAAAAGAAAAACCCTCTAGCCCTGTCATAAAAACGTCCCGCCATCTCTGACTGTAGCCTACAACGCATTTTCTATATTAGCAGGTTAGGGTCGGGTACAGACATCAGATTTTCACTTTACCACATATAGTCGGACAGTTGCGGATTGGTTATTAGCAATTGTGGGCGGGACGAACTAACAGCCGACCCCGCGCACCACGGACGCGCTCTCGTTGACGGCCTTGCAACATGTTGGCATTGAGGAATATTCGACGCAGCAACTTGAAATGTCCTCACTTTCTGCCCTTATTATGATGCCAACAGATTCAAAAGATATGTAAGCAAGTAACTTCAGCATCTCCTCTCTCTTATTGCTGCAAGCCACGACACGCTAGAGTTTAGCGGTAGCAGGCAAGTAAAGAGCTCTCAGAAACAAACAGTTATGTCATCTAGACGAGAAAAATATCACAGATAGAGTTCAGTAGCTCAGTGCGTCAATGTTAGCTTATGCAGTGTATACACATGTATGGTAAGTGGTGGATTGAGTATGAGCAAGTGTGTTTATAGGCAGACGATTTAAGGGAGAGAGAGGGACAGAGGGCAGGGTGGAGGGAGAGAGAGAGAGAGAGAGAAAAGAGAGAGCGTGATCATTAGACACTGAAAGAGAGCGGGTGAGAGAAAGAGAGAGAGGAAAGAGAGAGAGATCATTAAAAAAAACTGAGAAACAGAGGGTAGGAAGACACTGAAAGGGAAAGAGAGAGAAATAGAGATTGAAAGAAAGAGAGAGAGAGAGAGATCATTAGACACTGAAAGAGAGAGGGAGGAGAGAGAGAGAGGACTCAGTGTAACCTAACCCATTGAGGCTCCAGGTGCAGAGGGTTGATCAGTGCGTTTGGGCTGGCATTTCCCCCCTCTACCACCCCCCCCCCCGTCCCGGCTTTACAGCTCTGTCCCAAATGGCACCCTATTCGTTATATAGCGCACTACTTTTGACCAGGGCCCATAGGGCTCTGGTCAAAAATAGTGCACTGTGTAGGGAATTGGTTGCCATTTGGGATGCTCACTAGTCTTCTACCCCACTTCCCCCCCCCATCCTGGGCATACTGAGAGCCTGTCTTTGTATAGCTGCCAGGAGTGCTACCGCAGAGTGCCAGCAAACACACATACAAACGAGCATTGCACACACACACACACACACACACACACACACACAAAGAGACACAGGCACACAAGTGCAGCGCACGCACGTGAGCGACACACATACACACACACACTCGTCCTCAAGCCACTCCTTACCTCTCGCCTCAGAACTAGACGTTCATCCGTGTTTGCCAAACGTCAAACGTCGAAGTTGTTCTGCTCCTAACACCCTGTACCTCTCCCAACCTTTTTCCCTGCTCTTCATCCCAGTAACGCTCCTTCTCATCCCTCCTCTTCCTCACCCCTCTTCCTCACTCTTCAGTGTATGGAGGTTGGGTAAGGTAGCCTATACTGTACAATGCTGAGGGGGTGTTTGTCTGTGGCTTGGATCAGACTTCAGAGTCGGAGTGCCAAACTAACAGAGGAGAACTTATTCCTCTCTCTATCCCTTTCCCCCCCCCCCCTCACTCTCTTTCTTTCTTGTTCACTCACTACCTCTCATTTTCTCGTTCTCTGTTTCAGTGGAGCTCCTTGATGATGCCGCTGGCTCGCTCCACATGCCCCCCCTCATACATCACACGCGGCGCACACACGCACGCACGCACGCACGCGCGTACACACACACACACACACACACACACACACAGTTGTCCCGTGGGGTTGCTGTAACTGTGCCAGACCCACTGCTGTTCCACCTGGATCCTTCTCCAGGGAGTACTCATCCTCCTTTCTCCTCACTCCATACCTCCTTCCATCCTTCTCTCTCGCTCTCTCTCTCTCTCTCTTTCTCTATCTTGCTCACTCTCTATTGCCTCTCTCTCTTTCCATCTCTTGCTGTATCTCCCTCACCTTCTCCTTCCATCTCTCTCTCTCGCTCTCTCTCTCTCTCTCTCTCTCTCTCTCTCTCTCTCTCTCTCTCTCTCTCTCTATCTATTGCCTCTCTCTTTCCATCTCTTGCTGTATCTCCCTTACCTTCTCCTTCCATCCTTTCTCTCCCTCCATCTCCCCAGTCCCCACTCTTCATCCTCCCTTACCCTCCTCTTCCTCCCTTTCCATTCCCCTCCCTTTCCCTCCTCCTCCCTTTGTACTCACATTATTCTCAAAGCAGGTGTTTAGATGTAATCCACCCATTACCCCTCCATTACTGGTCGTGTTATTTCAACCCTAACAGCGTCATGACTGGCACCCTATTCCCCATAGGCTCTGGTCAAAAGTAGTGCACTATATAGGGAATAGAGTGCCATTTAGGACACATCCAGTGTGTGTTATTTCAACCCAAACCTACCAGGGGTTGGCCACTCATAAAAACACACCAGGACCCCCTCTAACCTATGACCCCGTACAGCTGGTTGAATGTCTACAATTTCATTTTGACCCTATGTCTGCGTTGAACCCTAGCTGGTTAAACGCACACACACACACAGGGTTGGGGAGTAACAGATTACATGTAATCCATTACATGTAAGGGATTACAAAAACCGGTAACTGTAAACTGTTACATTACCAGCAAAAATATTGTAATCAGATTACAGATACTTCTGAAAAACTAGATGATTACTTCGAGGATTACTTTTAAATTCAGAAAGGATGTTTGCTAAAAAAAATAAATTGGACCCTTCTGTGTTTTCTCAATGACATTCAAATCAGCATTGAAAAAAGGCTCAAGTTGAAGTTTGTTCCACCAGAGTGAGTCTGACCACAAGTCAGAGACCACTATGATGAGACACCAAATGTGTTTGATCAATCTCAGTAAAAGAACAGGAATAGTCTTTTGTAGGCTACAGTCCAAGCTAAGTCTTCCAATAGTACGACTGCTGTCGGCATCCAAAGATTATCCAACTTGAATAAACGCTTGGAGGTAAGGATGACAGCAGTAGTGTAGTCTACGGCGATACGGATATCATTTATTATTGATATCTACATAGTGCATTGATGGACACTGCTGCTCACTCATTTAGCTATTTGCTCCTTATGGATTTTGGTTGCTGTGGATGGCTGTCCACAAATCTAAATGTGTATTTGAACCCAATAATGGTTGAATTCAAGAAGTTTAAACTGCCTATAAATCATTGTTTTTGAACCAGTGGACAGCCAGTGAAAAATGTGCTCTTGCAACAGCTCCATAATACGGTGTCACGTCCTGACCAGTAAAAGGGGTTATTTGTCATTGTAGTTTGGTCAGGGCGTGGCAGGGGGTGTTTGTTTTGTGTGGTTCGGTGTTTTTGGTTTATGTTCTATATTTTCTATTTCTATGTGTATATCTAGTTTTCTATTTCTATGTTGGGTTTTTGGCAATGCCCTCCTATTAGAGGCAGCTGGTTGTCGTTGTCTCTAATTGGAGGCCATATTTAGTTGGGTTTGTTTTCACTTGTGTTTTGTGGATGGTTGTTTCCAGTATAGTCTGTGCACCTTACTGGACTGTTTTCGTCGTCAGTTTATTTTGTTTAAGTGTTTTCTTTAATAAAGAAAGAAGATGAGCACTTTACCCGTTGCGCATTGGTCCTATCCTTACGATGCCTATGACAGAACCACCCACCAAACAAGGACCAAGCAGCGGGGATTGGAGCACCAAACAAGGACTAAGCAGCGGGGATTGGAGCACCGAAGAGAAGGATGGACGTGGGAGGCAGAACGACGTTTCTGGGAGAGGAAACTAAGGGAGCTAGATGAGGCCGAGAGGCATCCCCCAAAAACAATTTTTGGGGGGGCACACGGGGAGTTGGGCAGAGTCAGGATGGAGACCTGAGCCAACTCCCCGTGCTTATTATGGGGAGCAACGGATCAAGCAAGCACCTTGTTATGCGCACTGTGTCGCCCATACGCGTGCACAGTCTGGTGCGGTCAATAAGGGCTCCGCAGCGTTGCCAGGCGAGAGTTGGCCGGCAGCCAGGGAGAAGTGCGCCGGCGCAGCGCATCTGGCCACCAGTGCATCTCCTCGGTCCAGTTTACCCTGTTCCTGCTCCTCGCACTAGCCCTGAGGTGCGTGTCACTAGTCTGGCGCCCCCAAAGCCAGCCCCACGCATCAGGCCTCTAGTGCGCCTGCCCAGTCCAGTACGTCCTGTTCCTGCTCCCCGCACGAGCCCTGAGGTGCGTGTTACTAGTCTGGCGCCTCCAAAGCCAGTCCTACGCATCAGACCTCCAGTGCGCCGTCCCAGTCCAGCACGTCCTGTTCCTGCTCCCCGCACAAGCCCTGAGGTGCGTGTTACTAGTCTGGTGCTTCCTATGCCAGTCCCACGACTCAGGCCTCCAGTGCGCCTGCTCAGCCCTGAGCCTCCAGCGACGCTCCTCAGCCCTGAGCCTCCAGCGACGCTCCTCAGCCCTGAGCCTCCAGCGACGCTCCTCAGCCCTGAGCCTCCAGCGACGCTCCTGAGCCTCCAGCGACGCTCCTCAGCCTCCAGCGACGCTCCTGAGCCTCCAGCGACGCTCCTCAGCCTCCAGCGACGCTCCTCAGCCCTGAGCCTCCAGCGACGCTCCTCAGCCAGGAGTCTCCAGCGACGCACCTCAGCCAGGAGTCTCCAGCGACGCCGCGCAGCCCAGAGTCTTCTGAACGGGAGCTACACCCAGAGCCAAAGCCACCTCCGTAGTGGGAGGATTGGGAAGGGGGGGTGTAGTACAGGGACCGTTGTTGACGGTGGCGACCCTCCCTTCTCTCCCTTTAAGTTTGGGGTTGTTTTTGTGGGGTTTTTTGTTTTTGAGGTGCATTCGGGGTCTGCACCTTTGGGGGTGGGGGGGGGGGGGGGTACTGTCACATCCTGACCAGTAAAAGGGGTTATTTGTCATTGTAGTTTGGTCAAGGTGTGGCAGGGGGTGTTTGTTTTGTGTGTTTCGGTGTTTTTGGTTTATGTTCTATATTTTCTATTTCTATGTGTATATCTAGTTTTCTATTTCTATGTTGGGTTTTTGGCAATGACCTCCAATTAGAGGAAGCTGGTTGTTGTCTCTAATTGGAGGCCATATTTAGTTGGGTTTGTTTTCACGTGTTTTGTGGGTGGTTATTTTCTGTATAGCCTGTGTTGCCTTACGGAACTGTTTTTCGGCGTACGTTTATTTTGTTTAAGTGTTTTCAACAAATATATTAAGTATGAGCACTTTACCCACTGCGCCTTGGTCCAATCCTTACGACGCCCATGACAACACCTTAGCCAAATACAATTAAACTCAGTTTTTCAAAACTCCTCACATTTAATCATTGTAAAAAATTCCCTGTCTTAGGTCAGTTAGGATCACCACTTTATTTTAAGAATGTGAAATGTCCGAATAATAGTAGAGAGAATTATTTATTTCAGCTTTTACATTCCAGTGGGTCAGAAGTTTACATACACTCAATTAGTATTTGATAGCATTGCCTTTAAATTGTTTAACTTGGGTCAAATGTTTCGGGTAGCCTTCCACAAGCTTCCCTCAATAAGTTGGGTAAATTTTGGCCCATTCCTCCTGACAGAGCTGATGTAACTGAGTCAGCTTTGTAGGTCTCCCTGCTCGCAAACACTTTTTCAGTTCTGCCCACAAATTTTCTATGGGATTGAGGTCAGGGCTTTGTGATGGCCACTCCAATACCTTGTCTTTGTTGTCCTTAAGCCATTTTGCCACAACTTTGGAAGTATGCTTGGGGTCATTGTCCATTTGGAAGACCCATTTGTGGCCAAGCTTTAACTTCCTGACTTGATGTTTTGTGATGTTGCTTCAATATATCCACATAATTTTCCTCCCTCATGATGCCATCTATTTTGTGAAGTACACCAGTCCCTCCTGCAGCAAAGCACCCCCACAACATGATGCTGCCACCCCCAAGCTTCACGGTTGGGATGGTGTTCTTTGGCTTACAAGCCTCCCCTTTTCCTCCAAACATAACAATGGTCATTATGGCCAAACAGTTCTATATTTCTTTCATCAGACCAGAGGACATTTCTCCATGTGCAGTTGCAAACCGTAGTCTGGCTTTTTTATGGCGGTTTTGGAGCAGTAGCTTCTTCCTTTCTGAGCGGCCTTTTAGGTTATGTCGATATAGGACTTGTTTTACTGTGGATATAGATACTTTTGTACCTGTTTCCTCCAGCATCTTCACAAGGTCCTTGGCTGTTGTTCTGGGAATGATTTGCACTTTTCGCACCTAAGTATGTTCATCTCTAGGAGATAGAATGAGTCTCCTTCCTGAGCGGTATGACGCCTGCGTGGTCCCATAGTGTTTATACTTGCGTATTATTGTTTGTACAGATGAACATGGTACCTTCAGGCGTTTGGAAATTACTCCCAAGGATAAACCAGACTTGTGGAGGTCTACAATTATTTTTCTGAGGTCTTGGCTGATTTTTGATTTTCCCATGATGTCAAGCAAAGAGGCACTGAGTTTGAAGGTAGGCCTTGAAATACATCCACAGTTACACCTCCAATTGACTCAAATTATGTCAATTAGACTATCAGAAGCTTCTAAAGCCATGACATCATTTTCCAAGCTGTATAAAGGCACAGTCAACTTAGTTAATGTAAACTTCTGACCCACTGGAATTGTGGTACAGTGAATTATAAGTGAAATAATCTGTCTGTAAACAATTGTTGGAAAACTTACTTGTGTCATGCACAAAGTAGATGTCCTAACCGACTTGCCAAAACTATAGTTTGTTAAGACATTTGTGGAGTGGTTGAAAAATGAGTTTTAATGACTCCAACCTAAGTGTATGTAAACTTCCGACTTCAACTGTATATATATATATATATATATATATATATATATATATATACAAAGTACCAGTCAAAAGTTTGGACACACCTACTCATTCCAGGACTTTTATTTATTTTTACTATTTTCTACATTGTAGAATAATAGTGAAGACATGAAAACGATGAAATGACACATATGGACTCATGTAGTAACTAAAAAAGTGAAGTATATTTGAGATTATTCAAAGTATCCACCCTTTGCCTTGATAACAGCTTTGCACAATCTTGGCATTGTCTCAACCAGCTTCATGAGGCAGTCACCTGGACTGCATTTCAATTAACAGGTGTGCCTTGTTAAAAGTTAATTTGTGGAATTTCTTTCCTTCTTAATGCGTTTGAGCCAATCAGTTGACATGGTAGGGGGTATACAGAAGATGGCCCTATTTGGTAAAAGCCCAAGTTCATATTATGGCAAGAACGGCTCAAATAAGCAAAGACAACAGACAGTCCATCATTACTTTAAGTCATGAAGATTTTTAATTTTTATTTCACCTTTATTTAACCAGGTAAGCAAGTTGAGAAGAAGTTCTCATTTACAATTGCGACCTGGCCAAGATAAAGCAAAGCAGTTCGACAACATACAACAACACAGAGTTACACATGGAGTAAAACAAATATACAGTCAATAATACAGTAGAAAAATAAGTCTATGTACAATGTGAGCAAATGAGGTGAGATAAGGGAGGTAAAGGCAAAAAAGTCCATGGTGGCAAAGTAAATACAATATAGCAAGTAAAACACTGGAATGGTAGATTTGTAGTAGAAGAAAGTGCAAAGTAGAAATAGAGATAATGGGGTGCATAGGAGCAAAATAAAATAAATAAATACAGTAGGGGAAGAGGTAGTTGTTTGGGCTAAATTATAGATGGGCTATGTACAGGTTCAGTGATCTGTGAGCTGCTCTGACAGCTGGTGCTTAAAGCTAGTGAGGGAGATAAGTGTTTCCAGTTTCAGAGATTTTTGTAGTTCGTTCCAGTCATTGGCAGCAGAGAACTGGAAAGAGAGACGGCCAAAGGAGGAATTGGCTTTGGGGGTGACCAAAGAGATATACCTGCTGGAGCGCGTGCTACAGGTGGGTGCTGCTATGGTGACCAGTGAGCGGAGATAAGGGGGGACTTTACCTAGCAGGGTCTTGTAGATGACCTGGAGCCAGTGGGTTTGGAGACGATTATGAAGCGAAGGCCAGCCAACGAGAGCGTACAGATCGCAGTGGTGGGTAGTATATGGGGCTTTGGTGACAAAACGGATGGCACTGTGATAGACTGCATCCAGTTTGTTGAGTAGGGTATTGGAGGCTATTTTGTAAATGACATCGCCAAAGTCGAGGATCGGTAGGATGGTCAGTTTTACGAGGGTATGTTTGGCAGCATGAGTGAAGGATGCTTTGTTGCGAAATAGGAAGCCAATTCTTGATTTAACTTTGGATTGGAGATGTTTGATGTGAGTCTGGAAGGAGAGTTTACAGTCTAACCAGACATCTAGGTATTTGTAGTTGTCCACATATTCTAAGTCAGAACCGTCCAGAGTAGTGATGCAGGACAGGCGGGCAGGTGCAGGCAGCGATTGGTTGAAGAGCATGCATTTAGTTTTACTTGTATTTAGGAGCAGTTGGAGGCCACGGAAGGAGAGTTGTATGGCATTGAAGCTTGTCTGGAGGGTTGTTAACACAATATCCAAAGAAGGGCCAGAAGTATAACAGAATGGTGTCGTCTGCGTAGAGGTGGATCAGAGACTCACCAGCAGCAAGAGTGACATTGATGTATACAGAGAAAAGAGTTGGCCCAAGAATTGAACCCTGTGGCACCCCATAGAGACTGCCAGAGGTCCGGACAACAGGCCCTCCGATTTGACACACTGAACTCTATCAGAGAAGTAGTTGGTGAACCAGGCGATGCAATCATTAGAGAAACCAAGGCTATTGAGTCTGCCGATGAGGATGTGGTGATTGACAGAGTCGAAAGCTTTGGCCAGGTCAATGAAAACGGCAGCACAGTATTGTTTCTTATCGATGGCGGTTACGATATCGTTAAGGACCTTGAGCGTGGCTGAGGTGCACCCATGACCAGCTCTGAAACCAGATTGCATAGCGGAGAAGGTGCGGTGGGATTCGAAATGGTCTGTGATCTGTTTGTTGACTTGGCTTTCGAAGACCTTAGAAAGGCAGGGTAGGATGGATATAGGTCTACAGCAATTTGGGTCAAGAGTGTCCCCTCCTTTGAAGAGGGGAATGACAGCAGCTGCTTTCCAATCTTTGGGAATCTCAGACGACACGAAAGAGAGGTTGAACAGGCTAGTAATAGGGGTTGCAATAATTTCGGCAGATAATTTTAGAAAGAAAGAGTCCAGATTGTCTAGCCCGGCTGATTTGTAGGGGTCCAGATTTTGCAGCTCTTTCAGAACATCAGCTGAATGGATTTGGGAGAAGGAGAAATGGGGAAGGCTTGGGCGAGTAGCTGTGGGGGGTGCAGTGCTGTTGACTGCAGTAGGGGTAGCCAGGTGGAAAGCATGGCCAGCCGTAGAAAAATGCTTATTGAAATTCTCAATTATAGTGGGTTTATCGGTGGTGACAGAGTTTCCTATCCTTAGTGCAGTGGGCAGTTGGGAGGAGGTGTTCTTATTCTCCATGGACTTTACAATGTCCCAGAACTTTTTTGAATTTGTGTTGCAGGAAGCAAATTTCTGCTTGAAAAAGCTAGCCTTAGCTTTTCTAACTGCCTGTGTATATTGGTTTCTAACTTCCCTGAAAAGTTGCATGTCACGGGGGCTGTTTGATGCTAATGCAGAACGCCATAGGATGTTTTTGTGTTAGTTAAGGGCAGTCAGGTCTGGGGAGAACCAAGGGCTCTATCTGTTCCTGGTTCTAAATTTCTTGAATGGGGCATGCTTATTTAAGATGGTGTGGAAGGCATTTAAAAAAAATAACCAGGCATCCTCTACTGACGGGATGAGGTCAATATCCTTCCAGGATACCAGGGCCAGGTCGATTAGAAAGGCTTGCTCGCTGAAGTGTTTCAGGGAGCGTTTGACAGTGATGAGTGGAGGTCGTTTGACTGTAGACCCATTACGGATGCAGGCAATAAGGCAGTGATCGCTGAGATCTTGGTTGAAAACAGCAGAGGTGTATTTAGAGGGCAAATTGGTTAGGATGATATCTATGAGGGTGCCAGTGTTTACGGCTTTGGGGTGGTACCTGGTGGGTTCATTAATAATTTGTGTGAGATTGAGGGCGTCAAGCTTGGATTGTAGGATGGCTGGGGTGTTAAGCATGTCCCAGTTTAGGTCACCTAGTAGCACGAGCTCTGAAGATAGATGGGGTGCAATCAGTTCACATATGGTGTCCAGAGCACAGCTGGGGGCCGAGGGTGGTATATAGCAGGCGGCAACGGTGAGAGACTTGTTTTTAGAGAGATGGATTTTTAAAAGTAGAAGTTCAAATTGTTTGGGTACAGACCTGGATAGTAGGACAGAACTCTGCAGGCTATCTCTGCAGTAGATTGCAACACCGCCCCCTTTGGCCGTTCTATCTTGTCTGAAAACATTGTAGTTAGGGATGAAGATTTCAGAGTTTTTGGTGGACTTCCTAAGCCAGGATTCAGACACGGCTAGGACATCCGGGTTGGCAGAGTGTGCTAAAGCAGTGAATAAAACAAACTTAGGGAGGAGGCTTCTAATGTTAACATGCATGAAACCAAGGCTATTACAGTTACAGAAGTCATCAAAAGAGAGCGCCTGGGGAGTAGGAGTGGAGCTAGGCACTGCAGGGCCTGGATTCACCTCTACATCACCAGAGGTACAGAGAAGTATGAGGATAAGGGTATGGCTAAAAGCTATAAGAATTGGTTGTCTGTGACGTCCGGAATAGAGAGAAAAAGGAGCAGGTTTCTGGGGCGATAAAATAGCTTCATGGTATAATGTACAGACAAAGGTATGGTAGGATGTGAGTACAGTGGAGGTAAACCTAGGCATTTAGTGATGATGAGAGAGATATTGTCTCTAGAAACATCATTGAAACCAGAAGATGTCATAGCATGTGTGGGTGGCGGAACTGAGAGGTTGGATAAGGTATAATGAGCAGGGCTAGAGGCTCTACAGTGAAATAAGCCAAAACCAGAACAGCAATGGACAAGGCATATTGGCATTAAGGAGAGGCATGCTTAGCCGAGTGATCAAAGGGTCCACTGAGAGTTAGATAGCTAGTTGAGCCATAGGTAGCAAGCTGGTAGAAGATGGAGGAGGTCTGTTTTTAGCCACCTCGTGCGATTCCGTCTGTAGATTAGTGGGGTTCCGTGTGGTAGGGGGGACCAGTCCAATTGGCAAAATAGTTAGTTATAGTGGCCCAAGAAAATTGTCCAATAGACCTATTCAGATAGCAGCCGATAAGACAGCTAACGATTAGCAGGCCGCAGATGGGCATTCGGGTTACGTCGCGACGGAGGGGCCAGTTGGATAACTCCCTCGGGCAGATAACATCGGTGGTCCAGTCGTGAAGGCCCGATGGGGCTCCGCATCGGCAGTAAAACGGGTCCGGATAGGTGATTGTAGCCCAGGAGAGGCTGATGGAACTCTTCAGCTGGCTAGCTCCGGAATAGCCCAGGAGTGGCTGATGAACCTCTTCAGCTGGCTAGCTCCGGAATAATTTATGTTAACTCCGGGACCAACGTTGCCAATAGTCACTCAGGTAGCAGCTAGCTAGCTGCAAGATCCAGGTGTAAACGTCCAGAGCCTGCGGTAGAAATCTGGGGATATGGAGAGAGAATAGGTCCGGTAAGCTCTGGTCTGAGTCGCGCTGTATAAAAATTGGCGATAGCTTTTCGAGCTAATGGATAGCTGAGGACCGCTAACCGTGGCTAGCTGAACTCCAACGTTAACCTCTGGCTAGCTTCGGTTGTGGATTTCAGATTTGAGGTAAATAATACTTTTATTTTTAAAATTGGTGAGGCGGGTTGCAGGAGAGTGTTTTGAGGTTGAGTTTTTAGAAAAAAAAATATGTAAAAAGATATGCGAAGAAAATATGTAAATATATATATACACGGGACACGACAAGAGGAAGACAAAGGACGTCTGAACTGCTACGCCATCTTGGAAGATCAGTCAATCTGGAACATTTCAAGAAAGTTTCTTCAAGCGCAGTCGCAAAACCATCAAACGCTATGATGAAACTGGCTCTCATGAGAACCGCCACAGGAAAGGAAGACCCAGAGTTACCTCTGCTGCAGAGGATAAGTTCATTAGAGTTACCAGCCTCAAAAATTGCAGCCCAAATAAATGCTTCACAGAGTTCAAGTAACATCCACATCTCAACATCAACTGTTCAGAGGAGACTGTGTGAATCAAGCCTTCATGGTCGAATTGCTGCAAAGGAACAACTACTAAAGGACACCAATAATAAGAAGAGACTTGCTTGGGCCAAGAAACATGAGGAATGGACATTAGACCATTGGAAATCTGTCCTTTTGGTCTGATGGGTCCAAATTTGAGATTTTTGGTTCCAACCGCCGTGTAACCGCCGTGTCTTTGTGAGACAGAGTAAGTGAACGGATGATCTCCGCATGTGTGGTTCCCACTGGGAAGCATGGAGGAGGAGGTGTGATGGCGTGGGGTTCCTTTGCTGGTGACACTGATTTATTTAGAATTCAAGGCACACTTAACCAG
Source organism: Salmo trutta (assembly GCF_901001165.1). NCBI lineage: Eukaryota > Metazoa > Chordata > Actinopteri > Salmoniformes > Salmonidae > Salmo > Salmo trutta. The sequence continues at coordinate 24,912,386 of NC_042964.1, read as the reverse complement.
CATGGCTACCACAGCATTCTACAGCGATACGCTATCCCATCTGTTTTGCGTTTAGTTTGACTATCATTTGTATAGCCTCATAACATGGTTAAAACAATAATTTTGATATCATTGATGGTCAGTCCTTGCATCCATAGCTCTGTCTATTAATCTGAGAGTGGTTACATTTCTCCAGGCCCATCCCTCAGCTTTTTACCAAAACCATTTTGTTGTTGTTTCATCTGTGGATTTGCTGCATATTCTCAATATCTCAAAGTGTCACCAACAAAAAGGTACTACAGACAAAAAGGTGGGGGGTGTGTATCATGGTCAACATATAATTATGATTTTAACGCTTTATCTGTAGTAATTTCACATACTGATTCTTTCTGATTTATTGGAACGACTGGAATTCTGATAGACTTTGGTTTTTAATGTAAAGATATCATTTAATCGTATATATTATTATCTGTAGTAGAAAGCGATGGGTTAGAAGAAGCCTACATAACAAACCCATAAAGTAAAGTGTAACATCCATATATGGCCAGCTATGTAAACTTTAACATTGCTTTATCCTGCAATAGATGTTGTTCAATTGGTAACATACATTGTTGTCTTCTTCTAATGCCTCTTAAGGGGAAAGTAATCTAAAAGTAATCCGATTACATTACCGAGTTTGGGTAATTCCAAAAGTTACGTTACTGTATACAATTTTGGACAGGTAACTAGTGACGTTACCGGATTTACATTTAGAAAGTAACCTATCCAACCCTGCACACACACATGCACACACACACAGACCCACACACGTCTCCATTGACCCTGGTTAAAAGCTGACACTGTAAGGTCCTTCTCTCAAGGTCAACTGATTGACTGGCTGCACATAGGAAGAGAGTCTATACGTGTGGAACATGGCAATTAATAAGGGAGGGTAGATGTTACCCCTGTAGGTACAGATCTAGGATCATTTTACTTGACATCTTTCATCTGCACATGGTTCTATCCTTATGAAATCAATATAATGACTGACTGACTGACTGCACATAAGTGAATAGAGTCTATACGTGTGTAACATGGCAATTACCTATAGGAACAGATCTAGGATCAGCTTACCCCACATCTATCATCCACACATGGGTATTGTATGTTTTTTATATCTTAAATGCATATACCAGTCATCTTGTACGCATATATATATATATATATATATATATATTATATTTTTTACTTTTTTTTTAAATGGTTTAGTGTGAGGAATTATTCGTAGTGGAAATATTATATATATTTTTAAATGTACTCATTGATTTTAGTTATTAAAACGGTATTACAAAGATATTTTAACAGTGTAATGAAGCTGATAGTAGTTGCCTATAAAGCGTTTCACAAATATAAGTGGTGTATTACACCTATATTACATAGCTAATCGTGTTGTATTATAACACATAATAAACTGATAAGTAAATGAGCGTAATCACAATCATCGCACGCTGATGTGTGTGTGTGTGTGTGTTCAGCAGACTGTTTAACACCGTGACCACTGGTTTCCCTCAGCCTCTTTGTGTTGCAGATATTTGTGTCACTCTTTATCGCTCATCTGAGAAACCTTCCCTAGGGGTACGCACACACACACACACACGCGCGCGCGCACACACACACACACGCACACGAGATTGCCCTCTCAGACGATCCCAGTAAGTGGGAATGTCCCCTTTAAGTGCCGAGAGGCGAATGGAACAACTTCGTCTCCTCCCTCTCTTCGACGTAGGCCTCCATATCAACCTATCACCGAGCCCCCCCCCCCCCCCCCCCAGCCAGGAAGCCAGCAGCTCTGGCGAGTAAGTGCCTGACCCGACACTAGATTGATACTAGACGTTGTATCATTACGACGAATACTGCAATAGAAAGGATGAACTTGTTCTTCTACTTGAAGGGAATATACTATTAGATCTATTTTGGCTGTAGTAGCCCTTTAAATTCATAACGGTTGTCTTCAGTGCTCGACACCAATTTATCAGACAAAGACGACTGTGGGAGAGACTTCGTTATTTCTCCTCAAAGGTTGTTTTTAAACCTTTCTGGGTTTTTTTCAACGACCTTGTTGGTTTTATATATTCATTTTTGTTGTTGTTGTGAGGGGACTAACAGACCGGGACAGCAAAGTGGATTTAACGGATGCGTCGCCGCCTTCCACTTTATCTCCAAGATGCTATTGGTGTCTCCGCGGCAAGTCGACACACCTCGCATGGAGCCCATAGTAAGTTAACTACCTTTTCGTTCTGTCGTTCTGATGATCCCGAGCGCTCGTTTGAAGCTGGGTCGAGGGTGTGAGAGGCAATGGAGAGTTGATGTGTGCGTAACGTGCTGCCAGGGTGCGTGAGTGAGACAAAGTGGTTAGGGATATGGATGGGACACTACACTTGATGGCTAAATTCCTTTATTGTAGTGAGACTACAGTGTGTCTGTGTGTGTGTGTGTGTGTGTTTCCTTATCTTGCTATTTCATTATGTGTTTAGGCTCTTCAGTGATGGCATTTGTAAGTTAAAGAGACTGATTTCCTCTCTCTGTCTCTGTGTGTGTTTTGTGACATGCTGAATATGCGTCCCGACCGGGAAGTCAAAT